>NW_027643533.1:0-106893 GCF_032717465.1 Coenobita brevimanus
GCAGGGAGGCCCTGTAGTCTGGGGGCCTCGACCTGATCGGGGGCCCTCGGGACTAGGACCGAACAGTCGGAGGATTCGGGCCTGCTTCCTCTGCTGCCGGGGCGTGAGAGAACCTAGGTCGCCGTTGTCGGGGACCGTGGTGGAAGGCCTGGGCGTCCGGGGGCTGCAGGTGCTCAGGCGGAGAGGCGCCGTCAGGGCTGGGTTGCGGCAGCGTCTCCGGTAGGGCTCCAACAGTGCTAAGGAGCGTCCGGGTGTGGGCAGTAACTCTGCAATCGGGCCTTGCCACCACTCTAACGCCTCCACTTGGCCAAGAAGCCTGGATGGCGATGAAGGGCTCCCGGAGGTAAAGAGGCTTGAGGGAGACTCACACTCTTCGTGGTTCCCTGAGTGTGTTCATTGGGCTGAGGTGGGGCTCTACTTCCCCTAGTGTGGACTTTGGCTGGTGCCGTGAACTTGCCCGGCGTGCGAGGGACACCAGTAGGGTGATCGGGGTCTCCCTTTCGCCGAGGCAAGAGGCCGTCAACGTGGTGTTCCTCCCGCAGTAGGGGACAAGCCGGAGTGAGGGGCTCAAGGGCCGCACTCTCTCCAATACGGACAGATCCTACCGTCAGGGGATTCTCCACCCTGGTACGTGCCCCAGCTGTAGCTGAGTGTCTGCCCGTACGGGAAACGACTAACTTTCTACGATCTGGTGTGGCGATGACATAGTTGACATCACTGAGTTTCTTCTCCACGAAATAAGGACCACTAAACTTGGCTTGAAGAGGTTGCCCATGAACTGGTAGCAGAATCAAAACCTGATCTCCTGGCTGAAAGTGGCGTAACCTGGACTTCTTATCATACCAAGTCTTCATCTTCTCCTGAGCAGCTCCTAAATTCTCTCTCGCCAGCTGTAAAGCAGTGGACAGCCGTTCTTTGAACTTCATCACATACTCCAGCAGGTTGACGTCATCTTCCTCCGACAGCCAGCATTCCTTGAGTAGCTTAAGGGGTCCTCTTACTTCATGGCCAAACAGTAGTTCAAAAGGTGAGAAGCCCAGTGATTCATTTGGAGATTCTCTTGCGGCAAATACGACGAATGGAAGACCTTTATCCCAGTCTTTCTGATGTTCCAAACAGTATTTCTTGAGCATCGATTTAAGTGTTTGATGATATCTCTCCAACGCTCCTTGGGTCTGGGGATGGTAAGCTGAAGACGTGATCTGGGTGATGCCCAACTCTTTCAGAGACTGCTTGAAAACGTTTGACATGAAATTACTTCCCGGTCTGACTGTACCTCCTTGGGCAGACCAAACTTTGTGAAGAACCCTAGCATTTCCTTAACCACGTTCTTTGCTGAGATATTTCTAAGTGGAATGGCTTCAGGATAACGAGTAGCCATATCAATCATGGTCAACACATAAGAAAATCCTGAAGAAGTCTTAGGAAGAGGGCCCACAATATCCACCAACACACGGGTGAAAGGCGCCTCAAAAGGAGGAATGGGAACTAGAGGTGCAACCTTTTCAGTCTGATTACACTTCCCCACAACTTGACAGGTGTGACAAGACTTACAATACCAAGAAACATCCCTGAAGATACCTGGCCAGTAGAAGTGTTTCAAAATGCGTGCCACAGTCTTCCTCACTCCAAGGTGTCCTGCCAAACTGGAATCATGAGCCACTCGAATGATATCCTGCCTACAAACACGAGGGATGACAACTTGATGTACAACCTCCCATTCACAGTCGGCTGATGCTGTTGGGGGTCTCCACTTCCTCATAAGTACTCCTGACTTTACATAATAACAAGTAGAAGCACCGGCTGACTCTTCTTCACTGTAAGCAGAGTTAGCTAGACCTTTCAACTCAGGGTCAGCAACCTGCAACTCAACCAACTCTTGACGGGGTACTGCCTCAACACTACAGGGTACTGCCTCATCTGGTGAGTGGTCCAAATTAGCAAGAAAAGTGTCAGCTAGGATAACATCATCATCATCATTATCCTCTAAATCACCAGTAACTTTAGACTTAGCCCTAGTGACAGCACATGCAGGGAACACATCAGGGACATCACAATCCTGGGACACAGCCTCTGGCTCACCAGACAACTGAGGAGCTGGACACACTTGACTTCCACCAATATCATTTCCAAGTAAGAAAGTTACACCTGACATTGGGAGTGTCTCAACCAACCCAACCATAACGGAACCATTAACAAAACCAGACTCTAAATTCACTCTGCACAGAGGGACAGAGAAGTAATTATTCCCTACACCTTGTAAGATTACAGTTTCATCAGAGGAATTAACATTAGAGCCTAGAACACTGGTCAGCATAAGG
Organism: Coenobita brevimanus; assembly: GCF_032717465.1. Classification (NCBI taxonomy): domain Eukaryota; kingdom Metazoa; phylum Arthropoda; class Malacostraca; order Decapoda; family Coenobitidae; genus Coenobita; species Coenobita brevimanus. Next base: position 2,322 of record NW_027643533.1, read on the forward strand.
GATTGGCAAGCACCTGTATCACGATATATTTTAACTGATTTCCTGTCATTACTGTCCAGAGTACTGACAAAACCATCAGACAGGAAATTAGCACATGAACTCTTGAGAGTGTCACCCACGTTACTGCTCAAAAGAGGAGCTCCATCATGAGAATTTAAGTTACCCCTCAAAGCAGGTTCAGTTAACTCAGTTAAAGAATTCTGGGAACTCTCAAGAGTGGACACTAGACCAATTGACTGAATATTTAAAGATTCCTTTTTGTTCACATCCCGCTGTCTCCTGAAACATCTCTCCGTAGTATGACCAAGCTTACTACAATAAGTACATTTACTTTTCTGAAATCTAGAGGTGAAGCTGGTATTTACTTCCTGAGAAACATCATCCTTATTCTCTTTCCTGTTACCTGTACTCTGGGTAGAGGCAACGTACTTACTCTCAGCTTTCCCTTTTTCTCTAGAATATCTCTTGTGAGTGAGAACATACTCATCAGCTAAAACTGCAGCATCAGACAAATTATCTATTCTTTTCTCATCAAGATATAGGCTTACATCTTTACTAATACACCTTTTGAAGTCCTCCAGCAAAATCATCTGCTTAAATTTGTCAAAATCAGAATCCACATTCTTAGAATTTAACCACTGCTCTAACAGATCTTCTTTGATTTTTGCATACTCAACATGGGATTGCTTATCTTGCTTGTAAGTTGTCCTAAATTTTACTCTATAGGCTTCAGGAACAAGCTCATAGGCCTTAAGAATCAAGCTCTTAACTACATCATAATTATCACATCGATCCTGAGGCAAAGATGCATAAGTTACTTGAGCTTTACCGGTGAGAACAGTCTGAAGGAGTACTGGCCAATACTTTTTGGCCAATTAAAACCTGTAGCTACCCTCTCAAACAACTGAAAATACTTTGTTAAATCAGATTCATTAAAAGGAGGGACAAGTTTAACATTTTTAGCCACATCAAAATCATCAGAGCTAGATGTTCCAGTTCCACCTTGTTTCATGCGATACTCATGGTCTGCCTGAATCCTAGCAATTTCAACTTGTGCCTCAGCCTCCTTAGAACGGGCCTCCGCCTCCTTAGCACGAGACTCCTGCAGGGCTAGCTGTAACTTAGCTAATTCAATCTGCGTTTGCTCATTTGGAGGAGTTACATTAAACAAGCTTTCATTAATCATGTCAACAATCTGATCTTTAGAATGATGAGAGCGAACAACAATTCCCAATTGTTGAGCAACAAGCTTAAGTTCATTCTTTGTTCTGTTTTCTATATCACACACTGTTTGCACATTTGACAAAAAATCTTTGGCTTCATCAAGTGTATTAATAGTAGACATAATTAATAAGTAACAGTCACAGAATATCAAGCAATATCCTTATGATAATATCCTGAATATCCTGATATGAGGTCGCCAAATTTATGTTACGGAACAGAGAAAGATAACGTACACTTAAGTGAGAATACTAAGAGTCACTACTGTCCCGTAAAGTTCCAGGTTCAAAACAAAAGAGTTAGGTAAAATTACAAGTTAAAGTTTAATGCTCAAACTAACAACAAAACATTCAGGACTCATAAGGATAATGTAATGGCAAATAAACAGGTTAAATATATGGTTAACTGCAATAGCCTCTATTAACACGACATTAGCAAGAGTAAATTTATCTAAGTCAGCCCTGATAAAATGAGATACCAGATAATACTCAGTGAATACCAGATAAATTATTACAGATACAAACTATTATCAAAAATGACTGACATAAAACCCAACATCAATCAAAAACCTCACTAGGCCTAAGAATTAACCTTATGCTACACAGTACAAGAAAAAATGCAACAGTTATACTCAAATTACACACAGCTGCTAGATGTTTGGAGATTTCTTGAGCACTCACAATAATAATATCTGTACAGGGGAGGACAGAGATGTGAACAAAATGAGGAGCAGATCTAAGTGGCCATGATGCAGAGACTGAGCTCATTATATAGGGGCCGGCAGAGCTTGATACAACTTGTAAGAAGGACGCGCAAATGAAGCCATGGGGACAAAGAGTTGACAATCCCGCTTTGAACAACAGAGAGGACGACTTACTCTACTATAACGGTAGAAGGGGGAACTGAGGCAGAACACGCTCGTGATCAAACATGCAGCACACTGTGCGTTAAAAATCACACAAAGGATGATGAAATCATAGGCTATGTAACACCTTCTAAGCTGTACATCTAACCCTATCCCCTCAAACGCTGATGACTCCACCCTTCACCTTTCCATTCAATTCCCACAACATCCATCTCAGCAGTTACTTCAACAAACAAGGGATGAGGCTATGGCACACCTAATGTCTGACTTGGCTCATATCTCTGACTGGGGTAAAAATAATCTGGTTGTTTTTAATGCATCAAAGACCCAGTCCTTACACCTATCAACCCGACAAAATCTTCCACAGGTGTACCCACTAATGTTTAATAATATTCAGCTTAATCCTGCATCATCCTTGAACATGCTTGGGGTTTCATTTACTCGGGACTTATCTGGGAAAGATCATATTACATCTCTTGTAAAATCTGCTTCCAAGAGATTGGGTGTGCTAAGCCTACTCCATTCCTTCTTTACCCCTGCACAATTGTTGACTCTATACAGGGGTTTTATCCGCCCCTGCGTGGAGTACAACTCTCATGTGTGGGGAGGCTCCCCACATACAGCTCTTCTCAATAGAGTGGAGTCAAAGGCTTTTCGTCTTATTAACTCTCACCCTCTTACTGACTCCCTTCAACCTCTGTCTTTTCGCCGCACTGTTGCATCTTTATCTCTTTTCTATCGCTACTTCAATGGTCACTGTTCCTATGAACTGTCTGCATGCATTCCTTCACCTCTACGACGGGCGCGTAGCACCCATCTAGCAGCAAACTCTCACCCCCTTTCTGTCCAACTCTCTAATGCAAGAGTTAACTCCCAGTCCTTCATTTATGTAACACGTCAACTCTGGAACTGTCTCCCTCTGTCTGTATTTCCTGTTTTCTATGATATTCAGTCTTTCAAACGCAGTGTGTCCAGGCATCTCGAAATGAATGGATCTTGAATTTGGCTCTCTATTGTATTTTGTTTTTCTCCTGGAAGGAACAGTTCTGTGGGCTCATTGCCTTTGGTTCCTTCTTCCTCAAAAAAAAAAAAAAAAAAAAAAAAAAAAGGGCCATGATAACGGGCTGTGAAGCCTATGCTCAGAGTTGGACACATTAAAAAAAGTAATGTAGAGTAGTACATAAGATGGTAAGAGAAAAATGTTTGGGAGAGCATGCTGTCTATGTTTGTGTCACACTGAAAATGATCATGAAAGGTGAATGGTCAGGGTATCCTGAGGGGTAATGAAAAGGGAGCCCCAGTTTCCCCTGTCACAAGCGTTCCAGTCCTCCTCACGAGTACCTACCTTATTGGCTGGTGCTAGAGCCTACTGTTTTTGATGTGTGAACTTACACTGTATTTATTCAACATTACCACAAAGCAACTTCTATATCATAAATTCTTAATGCATTTGTTGTAAAGAACTGAGTGCACATGGTTACAAAAAATACGGTAATAATGGAGATTGTAGTAAGGCAAAAATTGGAATAAACTATCAAAAGTAGCATGTCGCACTCAAGTTATGGCTTATTAAACTTACTGGCAACTCAGACGTTGATGAGATTGAGTACCGCTCATATAGCTGCCATTTCTCTAACAGGGAAGTTTTCAACCACAAAAGCTCTGTAACTGTGGTGGGTTGAGGAAAACATATTTTGTGAGTAGGTGTGACATACCTCTTCCAAAATAATGTGCATTTGAAGTAATTTTGTGATGGTTACTAAATTAGCCATATTGTTGCAGTTGGTGGATTAACATACGTCCTTTAGGTTGTTTAAAATGTGCACTGGGTCCCCATATGAATATAAATGCTGAAATTGGTCAGTCACACACTCGTATCTCAGCAACCATACCATCTAGAACAATCATGGAGCTACCAGCATACTCACCAATCCTTCCTCATTCCAGTGCAAGTTTCTCCAGGCTTCTAGGTGGGTCATTGAAGAACATAGAGGAGGAGAATAAAGATAAGTTTTAACCAGGGAGGAAATATAAAGGTGTTGGCAGTGTGTCAGTCTTCCTCTATCCCTGCGAGTGAAGCCGAATAGGCGGGGCTAAAAAGGGGAGGAAGTTAACTCAAAACATTGAGGTTTCACAAGATGACTTACTACATTTAATTGCATTCTGGTGTTCACCACAGATATAGAAAAATGGTATTTGATATGCAAGGTATATACTGTATACATATTTCTTGCCAGTGATACCGATTTTTTTTTTTATCTTTAAACAACGGAGGAAGGAAAAACAAATGAATAAAGAAAATAATCCATACACCTGATTACTGGTGTCCTCTGTTTATAAAATATCTGTAACAGTTAGGCTTGAACAGCTGTGGGTTGAAATTTGGAGGGAAACAACTCTGGGGAAGCGAGTTCCAGAGAGATGGAGTTCAGGGAATGAAAGAATTCTCATAGGCAGAAGTTCTGCAGTATGGCTGAATGACATTCCAGTCATGAGCGCTACGTGTATCACGAGGAAGGCATGGAGAGGTGGCATCATGGACGCAACTTCGTCTTAGCATTTGCCATAAAAATATCTAAAATAATGCAAGGGAGACAACATTCCTTCTTACTCGTAGGGGAGGTAGTTTATTTGTAATGGCAGGGTTATTAATAATTCTAACAGCTTTGTTCTGAATGGAAGCCCCCACAAACTGGAGAAAGATGCCACCTCTCGCCAGATAACAATGTAAAGTGCAAAAGTGGGGTCAACTTTAATTACTCTATGTTATACAATTTTTATGGTATTTTACTGAAAATATGATATTTATTGATTTATCTACATATAATACTGGAGAAAAAATGGCTTCTTTATCAAAATATAAAAAAAAAAAAGGTTGCGTCCATCTCAGTTTAGGGACAGCCTACATACGAGCCTTACGTTGCCTGAGTATTGGTCACTGTCGTGTTTGTAAGTGACAAATGTACATTTGTAAAAAATGGTAAATGGGTATAACAATATTGTATCCCACATAGCAAATGATGGAAATGTGGTACTTAAACAATCAAAGATCGTATGAACTCACTGCGCTCATATGTAGATGCTTTCTCTTGGGCAGAGTGGCGTAGTTTGTGTGCCTGCGACCAGGGGCCCATGGTGGCTCTGATGATGTGTATAAACCACACCTGATGCTCGCGCCTTTTGAAATCGGCCGATAAATCCGGAAAATGTAGTGCCGTGGTAGACTGCGCAGCTAAAATATGTGGAAAAATAGATTGTAGCAGAAATGAGACGTTTTCTCAAAGCAAGAGGAATACCACGCTCTTAAAAATTCGGGTCGTTGATCTCGACCACATAAGATTTCGGCAGTACAATTCTTACTATTACTAAGTGTATAATGGATAGAATCATGTCAGGATTTGCCAAATGAAAGATTACGATCTTTGGAAACTGTATGATAAATTTTTCCAACAACTGAGATAACACTTTATAAAAATGTGCTGAATGCAAAAACACACAATAAGCTTTAATGGTTTTTAGTAAACTCCATGAAGAACTTTTCACAGTAAATCTCGTTTAGGGCATCAGTAAGATATCTAAGATGAAAATAATACTGGTATAATGCTTTATGCACGAGTAATAATCCTGATAGGAATTTTTTAATGGAAGGTACACCAACTCCGAGCAGAAAGTGACTCCGTTCTGTTTAGTGATCCGGCGAACACTAGTAACTTTCAGGAGTTTGTGGGGGCTCCTATTTTGTCTAGTTGTTTTAATGCAACCTCTCCACATCCATTCCATAAGGGTGAGCAATATTCAAGCTGAGAGCACAAATGACTCTCATAAATTATAACAAACTGCTCATCAGTGAAGAAGTTACGGACTCTGTACAATAATCCAAAGCTGCGTTTTTGTCGTCCAAGCTGACGGATCAGATTCGAAGCCACCTTCGGTGAAACCAAGCAGCGCCGTTTTTGTCGGCCAAAGTGATAAGAAGCTGGCCCAAGCATTTGTCAATGAAACCAAGACCGTCTTCGTATCTCACCCAAGCGTGGTTGGGAGCAGTCTTGGTGTAGCTTGGGATGTGTGAGATCAGCCAACAAGGATACGCAAATATCATGAAATAAGCATGACGTACATGAAATTAGGTGCAGGTGGCTAATATTAACGACAAATAGAGCCAGTTCATCACAAATAACGGCTACGTATTCACAGGAGCTAAATCGCGGCCGTGAGGACTCATCTTGAAGTTGGAAAAGTGCAAGAGCTGCACACCTGGTACGAGTACTGTAATGCTGTGTTTTTAAGGCGACTTCTCGTCGTAAAAACACGAGCACTGGAACGGGGTCCTTTGGCTAGACCGGATGTAATGCACTAACAAAGGAACAGGGCATAAAAAGAGACAGTACACCGAATCACATCTCTTGCTTAAATTCTATCCCTTACAGTGCTACATACACAATATTTGACACACAATAAAACAGAGATACAATAATACACTTATAACGGGATCCAATATGCTTTTACACTAGGCACAGGGCAGTCAGGGATACGTGTTACTGTTACTTAGAAGAGGTATCACTTCACTGCGGTTGTCAATTGAGAGTAATTGTCGTGTCACTGGTGGATAATAATAAACGGGGGATTTTCACTTGTATTCACTGTGATCGGGAGTCTGTGGAGGAGATGTTACTATAATAGAAGTAGGGTGCGTATGGCGACATCCGACACAGTCACCTAGTGGCAGGGGAGCACTTCACTTGCCTTTCGGCTCACTCACGCACCTACCTTCAATTCCACAGAAAACTCTCCGCTTCCTTTCTGAGAGGGGGAACTGAACTGTTTAACGTTTACGTACGACTTATTATGATACCACTGTTTAATATAACTTTTATTGGACACTGCCACTGTGCATTGGATCACTGTCACTGTATTAGGGGTCACTGTCACTGTTCTGCCCTTGTTTCTTGGGTAATTGAATCACTGGTACTTACTGTCAGGGAGGCTCCCTTGCTTAGGGCCTCGACCTGAGGGGCGGCTCCTTCCTAGGGCCGCGCTGGTGGGGTGCAGGGAGGCCCTGTAGTCTGGGGGCCTCGACCTGATCGGGGGCCCTCGGGACTAGGACCGAACAGTCGGAGGATTCGGGCCTGCTTCCTCTGCTGCCGGGGCGTGAGAGAACCTAGGTCGCCGTTGTCGGGGACCGTGGTGGAAGGCCTGGGCGTCCGGGGGCTGCAGGTGCTCAGGGGGAGAGGCGCCGTCAGGGCTGGGTTGCGGCAGCGTCTCCGGTAGGGCTCCAACAGTGCTAAGGAGCGTCCGGGTGTGGGCAGTAACTCTGCAATCGGGCCTTGCCACCACTCTAACGCCTCCACTTGGCCAAGAAGCCTGGATGGCGATGAAGGGCTCCCCGGAGGGAAAGAGGCTTGAGGGAGACTCACACTCTTCGTGGTTCCCTGAGTGTGTTCATTGGGCTGAGGTGGGGCTCTACTTCCCCTAGTGTGGACTTTGGCTGGTGCCGTGAACTTGCCCGGCGTGCGAGGGACACCAGTAGGGTGATCGGGGTCTCCCTTTCGCCGAGGCAAGAGGCCGTCAACGTGGTGTTCCTCCCGCAGTAGGGGACAAGCCGGAGTGAGGGGCTCAAGGGCCGCACTCTCTCCAATACGGACAGATCCTACCGTCAGGGGATTCTCCACCCTGGTACGTGCCCCAGCTGTAGCTGAGTGTCTGCCCGTACGGGAAACGACTAACTTTCTACGATCTGGTGTGGCGATGACATAGTTGACATCACTGAGTTTCTTCTCCACGAAATAAGGACCACTAAACTTGGCTTGAAGAGGTTGCCCATGAACTGGTAGCAGAATCAAAACCTGATCTCCTGGCTGAAAGTGGCGTAACCTGGACTTCTTATCATACCAAGTCTTCATCTTCTCCTGAGCAGCTCCTAAATTCTCTCTCGCCAGCTGTAAAGCAGTGGACAGCCGTTCTTTGAACTTCATCACATACTCCAGCAGGTTGACGTCATCTTCCTCCGACAGCCAGCATTCCTTGAGTAGCTTAAGGGGTCCTCTTACTTCATGGCCAAACAGTAGTTCAAAAGGTGAGAAGCCCAGTGATTCATTTGGAGATTCTCTTGCGGCAAATACGACGAATGGAAGACCTTTATCCCAGTCTTTCTGATGTTCCAAACAGTATTTCTTGAGCATCGATTTAAGTGTTTGATGATATCTCTCCAACGCTCCTTGGGTCTGGGGATGGTAAGCTGAAGACGTGATCTGGGTGATGCCCAACTCTTTCAGAGACTGCTTGAAAACGTTTGACATGAAATTACTTCCCCGGTCTGACTGTACCTCCTTGGGCAGACCAAACTTTGTGAAGAACCCTAGCATTTCCTTAACCACGTTCTTTGCTGAGATATTTCTAAGTGGAATGGCTTCAGGATAACGAGTAGCCATATCAATCATGGTCAACACATAAGAAAATCCTGAAGAAGTCTTAGGAAGAGGGCCCACAATATCCACCAACACACGGGTGAAAGGCGCCTCAAAAGGAGGAATGGGAACTAGAGGTGCAACCTTTTCAGTCTGATTACACTTCCCCACAACTTGACAGGTGTGACAAGACTTACAATACCAAGAAACATCCCTGAAGATACCTGGCCAGTAGAAGTGTTTCAAAATGCGTGCCACAGTCTTCCTCACTCCAAGGTGTCCTGCCAAACTGGAATCATGAGCCACTCGAATGATATCCTGCCTACAAACACGAGGGATGACAACTTGATGTACAACCTCCCATTCACAGTCGGCTGATGCTGTTGGGGGTCTCCACTTCCTCATAAGTACTCCTGACTTTACATAATAACAAGTAGAAGCACCGGCTGACTCTTCTTCACTGTAAGCAGAGTTAGCTAGACCTTTCAACTCAGGGTCAGCAACCTGCAACTCAACCAACTCTTGACGGGGTACTGCCTCAACACTACGGGGTACTGCCTCATCTGGTGAGTGGTCCAAATTAGCAAGAAAAGTGTCAGCTAGGATAACATCATCATCATCATTATCCTCTAAATCACCAGTAACTTTAGACTTAGCCCTAGTGACAGCACATGCAGGGAACACATCAGGGACATCACAATCCTGGGACACAGCCACTGGCTCACCAGACAACTGAGGAGCTGGACACACTTGACTTCCACCAATATCATTTCCAAGTAAGAAAGTTACACCTGACATTGGGAGTGTCTCAACCAACCCAACCATAACGGAACCATTAACAAAACCAGACTCTAAATTCACTCTGCACAGAGGGACAGAGAAGTAATTATTCCCTACACCTTGTAAGATTACAGTTTCATCAGAGGAATTAACATTAGAGCCTAGAACACTGGTCAGCATAAGGGATTGGCAAGCACCTGTATCACGATATATTTTAACTGATTTCCTGTCATTACTGTCCAGAGTACTGACAAAACCATCAGACAGGAAATTAGCACATGAACTCTTGAGAGTGTCACCCACGTTACTGCTCAAAAGAGGAGCTCCATCATGAGAATTTAAGTTACCCCTCAAAGCAGGTTCAGTTAACTCAGTTAAAGAATTCTGGGAACTCTCAAGAGTGGACACTAGACCAATTGACTGAATATTTAAAGATTCCTTTTTGTTCACATCCCGCTGTCTCCTGAAACATCTCTCCGTAGTATGACCAAGCTTACTACAATAAGTACATTTACTTTTCTGAAATCTAGAGGTGAAGCTGGTATTTACTTCCTGAGAAACATCATCCTTATTCTCTTTCCTGTTACCTGTACTCTGGGTAGAGGCAACGTACTTACTCTCAGCTTTCCCTTTTTCTCTAGAATATCTCTTGTGAGTGAGAACATACTCATCAGCTAAAACTGCAGCATCAGACAAATTATCTATTCTTTTCTCATCAAGATATAGGCTTACATCTTTACTAATACACCTTTTGAAGTCCTCCAGCAAAATCATCTGCTTAAATTTGTCAAAATCAGAATCCACATTCTTAGAATTTAACCACTGCTCTAACAGATCTTCTTTGATTTTTGCATACTCAACATGGGATTGCTTATCTTGCTTGTAAGTTGTCCTAAATTTTACTCTATAGGCTTCAGGAACAAGCTCATAGGCCTTAAGAATCAAGCTCTTAACTACATCATAATTATCACATCGATCCTGAGGCAAAGATGCATAAGTTACTTGAGCTTTACCGGTGAGAACAAGTCTGAAGGAGTACTGGCCAATACTTTTTGGCCAATTAAAACCTGTAGCTACCCTCTCAAACAACTGAAAATACTTTGTTAAATCAGATTCATTAAAAGGAGGGACAAGTTTAACATTTTTAGCCACATCAAAATCATCAGAGCTAGATGTTCCAGTTCCACCTTGTTTCATGCGATACTCATGGTCTGCCTGAATCCTAGCAATTTCAACTTGTGCCTCAGCCTCCTTAGAACGGGCCTCCGCCTCCTTAGCACGAGACTCCTGCAGGGCTAGCTGTAACTTAGCTAATTCAATCTGCGTTTGCTCATTTGGAGGAGTTACATTAAACAAGCTTTCATTAATCATGTCAACAATCTGATCTTTAGAATGATGAGAGCGAACAACAATTCCCAATTGTTGAGCAACAAGCTTAAGTTCATTCTTTGTTCTGTTTTCTATATCACACACTGTTTGCACATTTGACAAAAAATCTTTGGCTTCATCAAGTGTATTAATAGTAGACATAATTAATAAGTAACAGTCACAGAATATCAAGCAATATCCTTATGATAATATCCTGAATATCCTGATATGAGGTCGCCAAATTTATGTTACGGAACAGAGAAAGATAACGTACACTTTAAGTGAGAATACTAAGAGTCACTACTGTCCCGTAAAGTTCCAGGTTCAAAACAAAAGAGTTAGGTAAAATTACAAGTTAAAGTTTAATGCTCAAACTAACAACAAAACATTCAGGACTCATAAGGATAATGTAATGGCAAATAAACAGGTTAAATATATGGTTAACTGCAATAGCCTCTATTAACACGACATTAGCAAGAGTAAATTTATCTAAGTCAGCCCTGATAAAATGAGATACCAGATAATACTCAGTGAATACCAGATAAATTATTACAGATACAAACTATTATCAAAAATGACTGACATAAAACCCAACATCAATCAAAAACCTCACTAGGCCTAAGAATTAACCTTATGCTACACAGTACAAGAAAAAATGCAACAGTTATACTCAAATTACACACAGCTGCTAGATGTTTGGAGATTTCTTGAGCACTCACAATAATAATATCTGTACAGGGGAGGACAGAGATGTGAACAAAATGAGGAGCAGATCTAAGTGGCCATGATGCAGAGACTGAGCTCATTATATAGGGGCCGGCAGAGCTTGATACAACTTGTAAGAAGGACGCGCAAATGAAGCCATGGGGACAAAGAGTTGACAATCCCGCTTTGAACAACAGAGAGGACGACTTACTCTACTATAACGGTAGAAGGGGGAACTGAGGCAGAACACGCTCGTGATCAAACATGCAGCACACTGTGCGTTAAAAATCACACAAAGGATGATGAAATCATAGGCTATGTAACACCTTCTAAGCTGTACATCTAACCCTATCCCCTCAAACGCTGATGACTCCACCCTTCACCTTTCCATTCAATTCCCACAACATCCATCTCAGCAGTTACTTCAACAAACAAGGGATGAGGCTATGGCACACCTAATGTCTGACTTGGCTCATATCTCTGACTGGGGTAAAAATAATCTGGTTGTTTTTAATGCATCAAAGACCCAGTCCTTACACCTATCAACCCGACAAAATCTTCCACAGGTGTACCCACTAATGTTTAATAATATTCAGCTTAATCCTGCATCATCCTTGAACATGCTTGGGGTTTCATTTACTCGGGACTTATCTGGGAAAGATCATATTACATCTCTTGTAAAATCTGCTTCCAAGAGATTGGGTGTGCTAAGCCTACTCCATTCCTTCTTTACCCCTGCACAATTGTTGACTCTATACAGGGGTTTTATCCGCCCCTGCGTGGAGTACAACTCTCATGTGTGGGGAGGCTCCCCACACAGCTCTTCTCAATAGAGTGGAGTCAAAGGCTTTTCGTCTTATTAACTCTCCCCCTCTTACTGACTCCCTTCAACCTCTGTCTTTTCGCCGCACTGTTGCATCTTTATCTCTTTTCTATCGCTACTTCAATGGTCACTGTTCCTATGAACTGTCTGCATGCATTCCTTCACCTCTACGACGGGCGCGTAGCACCCATCTAGCAGCAAACTCTCACCCCCTTTCTGTCCAACTCTCTAATGCAAGAGTTAACTCCCAGTCCTTCATTTATGTAACACGTCAACTCTGGAACTGTCTCCCTCTGTCTGTATTTCCTGTTTTCTATGATATTCAGTCTTTCAAACGCAGTGTGTCCAGGCATCTCGAAATGAATGGATCTTGAATTTGGCTCTCTATTGTATTTTGTTTTTCTCCTGGAAGGAACAGTTCTGTGGGCTCATTGCCTTTGGTTCCTTCTTCCTCAAAAAAAAAAAAAAAAAAAAAAAAAAAAAAAGGGCCATGATAACGGGCTGTGAAGCCTATGCTCAGAGTTGGACACATTAAAAAAAGTAATGTAGAGTAGTACATAAGATGGTAAGAGAAAAATGTTTGGGAGAGCATGCTGTCTATGTTTGTGTCACACTGAAAATGATCATGAAAGGTGAATGGTCAGGGTATCCTGAGGGGTAATGAAAAGGGAGCCCCAGTTTCCCCTGTCACAAGCGTTCCAGTCCTCCTCACGAGTACCTACCTTATTGGCTGGTGCTAGAGCCTACTGTTTTTGATGTGTGAACTTACACTGTATTTATTCAACATTACCACAAAGCAACTTCTATATCATAAATTCTTAATGCATTTGTTGTAAAGAACTGAGTGCACATGGTTACAAAAAATACGGTAATAATGGAGATTGTAGTAAGGCAAAAATTGGAATAAACTATCAAAAGTAGCATGTCGCACTCAAGTTATGGCTTATTAAACTTACTGGCAACTCAGACGTTGATGAGATTGAGTACCGCTCATATAGCTGCCATTTCTCTAACAGGGAAGTTTTCAACCACAAAAGCTCTGTAACTGTGGTGGGTTGAGGAAAACATATTTTGTGAGTAGGTGTGACATACCTCTTCCAAAATAATGTGCATTTGAAGTAATTTTGTGATGGTTACTAAATTAGCCATATTGTTGCAGTTGGTGGATTAACATACGTCCTTTAGGTTGTTTAAAATGTGCACTGGGTCCCCATATGAATATAAATGCTGAAATTGGTCAGTCACACACTCGTATCTCAGCAACCATACCATCTAGAACAATCATGGAGCTACCAGCATACTCACCAATCCTTCCTCATTCCAGTGCAAGTTTCTCCAGGCTTCTAGGTGGGTCATTGAAGAACATAGAGGAGGAGAATAAAGATAAGTTTTAACCAGGGAGGAAATATAAAGGTGTTGGCAGTGTGTCAGTCTTCCTCTATCCCTGCGAGTGAAGCCGAATAGGCGGGGCTAAAAAGGGGAGGAAGTTAACTCAAAACATTGAGGTTTCACAAGATGACTTACTACATTTAATTGCATTCTGGTGTTCACCACAGATATAGAAAAATGGTATTTGATATGCAAGGTATATACTGTATACATATTTCTTGCCAGTGATACCGATTTTTTTTTTTTTTTAAACAACGGAGGAAGGAAAAACAAATGAATAAAGAAAATAATCCATACACCTGATTACTGGTGTCCTCTGTTTATAAAATATCTGTAACAGTTAGGCTTGAACAGCTGTGGGTTGAAATTTGGAGGGAAACAACTCTGGGGAAGCGAGTTCCAGAGAGATGGAGTTCAGGGAATGAAAGAATTCTCATAGGCAGAAGTTCTGCAGTATGGCTGAATGACATTCCAGTCATGAGCGCTACGTGTATCACGAGGGAAGGCATGGAGAGGTGGCATCATGGACGCAACTTCGTCTTAGCATTTGCCATAAAAATATCTAAAATAATGCAAGGGAGACAACATTCCTTCTTACTCGTAGGGGAGGTAGTTTATTTGTAATGGCAGGGTTATTAATAATTCTAACAGCTTTGTTCTGAATGGAAGCCCCCACAAACTGGAGAAAGATGCCACCTCTCGCCAGATAACAATGTAAAGTGCAAAAGTGGGGTCAACTTTAATTACTCTATGTTATACAATTTTTATGGTATTTTACTGAAAATATGATATTTATTGATTTATCTACATATAATACTGGAGAAAAAATGGCTTCTTTATCAAAAAAAAAAAAAAAAAAGGTTGCGTCCATCTCAGTTTAGGGACAGCCTACATACGAGCCTTACGTTGCCTGAGTATTGGTCACTGTCGTGTTTGTAAGTGACAAATGTACATTTGTAAAAAATGGTAAATGGGTATAACAATATTGTATCCCACATAGCAAATGATGGAAATGTGGTACTTAAACAATCAAAGATCGTATGAACTCACTGCGCTCATATGTAGATGCTTTCTCTTGGGCAGAGTGGCGTAGTTTGTGTGCCTGCGACCAGGGGCCCATGGTGGCTCTGATGATGTGTATAAACCACACCTGATGCTCGCGCCTTTTGAAATCGGCCGATAAATCCGGAAAATGTAGTGCCGTGGTAGACTGCGCAGCTAAAATATGTGGAAAAATAGATTGTAGCAGAAATGAGACGTTTTCTCAAAGCAAGAGGAATACCACGCTCTTAAAAATTCGGGTCGTTGATCTCGACCACATAAGATTTCGGCAGTACAATTCTTACTATTACTAAGTGTATAATGGATAGAATCATGTCAGGATTTGCCAAATGAAAGATTACGATCTTTGGAAACTGTATGATAAATTTTTCCAACAACTGAGATAACACTTTATAAAAATGTGCTGAATGCAAAAACACACAATAAGCTTTAATGGTTTTTAGTAAACTCCATGAAGAACTTTTCACAGTAAATCTCGTTTAGGGCATCAGTAAGATATCTAAGATGAAAATAATACTGGTATAATGCTTTATGCACGAGTAATAATCCTGATAGGAATTTTTAAATGGAAGGTACACCAACTCCGAGCAGAAAGTGACTCCGTTCTGTTTAGTGATCCGGCGAACACTAGTAACTTTCAGGAGTTTGTGGGGGCTCCTATTTTGTCTAGTTGTTTTAATGCAACCTCTCCACATCCATTCCATAAGGGTGAGCAATATTCAAGCTGAGAGCACAAATGACTCTCATAAATTATAACAAACTGCTCATCAGTGAAGAAGTTACGGACTCTGTACAATAATCCAAAGCTGCGTTTTTGTCGTCCAAGCTGACGGATCAGATTCGAAGCCACCTTCGGTGAAACCAAGCAGCGCCGTTTTTGTCGGCCAAAGTGATAAGAAGCTGGCCCAAGCATTTGTCAATGAAACCAAGACCGTCTTCGTATCTCACCCAAGCGTGGTTGGGAGCAGTCTTGGTGTAGCTTGGGATGTGTGAGATCAGCCAACAAGGATACGCAAATATCATGAAATAAGCATGACGTACATGAAATTAGGTGCAGGTGGCTAATATTAACGACAAATAGAGCCAGTTCATCACAAATAACGGCTACGTATTCACAGGAGCTAAATCGCGGCCGTGAGGACTCATCTTGAAGTTGGAAAAGTGCAAGAGCTGCACACCTGGTACGAGTACTGTAATGCTGTGTTTTTAAGGCGACTTCTCGTCGTAAAAACACGAGCACTGGAACGGGGTCCTTTGGCTAGACCGGATGTAATGCACTAACAAAGGAACAGGGCATAAAAAGAGACAGTACACCGAATCACATCTCTTGCTTAAATTCTATCCCTTACAGTGCTACATACACAATATTTGACACACAATAAAACAGAGATACAATAATACACTTATAACGGGATCCAATATGCTTTTACACTAGGCACAGGGCAGTCAGGGATACGTGTTACTGTTACTTAGAAGAGGTATCACTTCACTGCGGTTGTCAATTGAGAGTAATTGTCGTGTCACTGGTGGATAATAATAAACGGGGGATTTTCACTTGTATTCACTGTGATCGGGAGTCTGTGGAGGAGATGTTACTATAATAGAAGTAGGGTGCGTATGGCGACATCCGACACAGTCACCTAGTGGCAGGGGAGCACTTCACTTGCCTTTCGGCTCACTCACGCACCTACCTTCAATTCCACAGAAAACTCTCCGCTTCCTTTCTGAGAGGGGGAACTGAACTGTTTAACGTTTACGTACGACTTATTATGATACCACTGTTTAATATAACTTTTATTGGACACTGCCACTGTGCATTGGATCACTGTCACTGTATTAGGGGTCACTGTCACTGTTCTGCCCTTGTTTCTTGGGTAATTGAATCACTGGTACTTACTGTCAGGGAGGCTCCCTTGCTTAGGGCCTCGACCTGAGGGGCGGCTCCTTCCTAGGGCCGCGCTGGTGGGGTGCAGGGAGGCCCTGTAGTCTGGGGGCCTCGACCTGATCGGGGGCCCTCGGGACTAGGACCGAACAGTCGGAGGATTCGGGCCTGCTTCCTCTGCTGCCGGGGCGTGAGAGAACCTAGGTCGCCGTTGTCGGGGACCGTGGTGGAAGGCCTGGGCGTCCGGGGGCTGCAGGTGCTCAGGGGGAGAGGCGCCGTCAGGGCTGGGTTGCGGCAGCGTCTCCGGTAGGGCTCCAACAGTGCTAAGGAGCGTCCGGGTGTGGGCAGTAACTCTGCAATCGGGCCTTGCCACCACTCTAACGCCTCCACTTGGCCAAGAAGCCTGGATGGCGATGAAGGGCTCCCCGGAGGGAAAGAGGCTTGAGGGAGACTCACACTCTTCGTGGTTCCCTGAGTGTGTTCATTGGGCTGAGGTGGGGCTCTACTTCCCCTAGTGTGGACTTTGGCTGGTGCCGTGAACTTGCCCGGCGTGCGAGGGACACCAGTAGGGTGATCGGGGTCTCCCTTTCGCCGAGGCAAGAGGCCGTCAACGTGGTGTTCCTCCCGCAGTAGGGGACAAGCCGGAGTGAGGGGCTCAAGGGCCGCACTCTCTCCAATACGGACAGATCCTACCGTCAGGGGATTCTCCACCCTGGTACGTGCCCCAGCTGTAGCTGAGTGTCTGCTCGTACGGGAAACGACTAACTTTCTACGATCTGGTTTGGCGATGACATAGTTGACATCACTGAGTTTCTTCTCCACGAAATAAGGACCACTAAACTTGGCTTGAAGAGGTTGCCCATGAACTGGTAGCAGAATCAAAACCTGATCTCCTGGCTGAAAGTGGCGTAACCTGGACTTCTTATCATACCAAGTCTTCATCTTCTCCTGAGCAGCTCCTAAATTCTCTCTTGCCAGCTGTAAAGCAGTGGACAGCCGTTCTTTGAACTTCATCACATACTCCAGCAGGTTGACGTCATCTTCCTCCGACAGCCAGCATTCCTTGAGTAGCTTAAGGGGTCCTCTTACTTCATGGCCAAACAGTAGTTCAAAAGGTGAGAAGCCCAGTGATTCATTTGGAGATTCTCTTGCGGCAAATACGACGAATGGAAGACCTTTATCCCAGTCTTTCTGATGTTCCAAATAGTATTTCTTGAGCATCGATTTAAGTGTTTGATGATATCTCTCCAATGCTCCTTGGGTCTGGGGATGGTAAGCTGAAGGCGTGATCTGGGTGATGCCCAACTCTTTCAGAGACTGCTTGAAAACGTTTGACATGAAATTACTTCCCCGGTCTGACTGTACCTCCTTGGGCAGACCAAACTTTGTGAAGAACCCTAGCATTTCCTTAACCACGTTCTTTGCTGAGATATTTCTAAGTGGAATGGCTTCAGGATAACGAGTAGCCATATCAATCATGGTCAACACATAAGAAAATCCTGAAGAAGTCTTAGGAAGAGGGCCCACAATATCCACCAACACACGGGTGAAAGGCGCCTCAAAAGGAGGAATGGGAACTAGAGGTGCAACCTTTTCAGTCTGATTACACTTCCCCACAACTTGACAGGTGTGACAAGACTTACAATACCAAGAAACATCCCTGAAGATACCTGGCCAGTAGAAGTGTTTCAAAATGCGTGCCACAGTCTTCCTCACTCCAAGGTGTCCTGCCAAACTGGAATCATGAGCCACTCGAATGATATCCTGCCTACAAACACGAGGGATGACAACTTGATGTACAACCTCCCATTCACAGTCGGCTGATGCTGTTGGGGGTCTCCACTTCCTCATAAGTACTCCTGACTTTACATAATAACAAGTAGAAGCACCGGCTGACTCTTCTTCACTGTAAGCAGAGTTAGCTAGACCTTTCAACTCAGGGTCAGCAACCTGCAACTCAACCAACTCTTGACGGGGTACTGCCTCAACACTACGGGGTACTGCCTCATCTGGTGAGTGGTCCAAATTAGCAAGAAAAGTGTCAGCTAGGATAACATCATCATCATCATTATCCTCTAAATCACCAGTAACTTTAGACTTAGCCCTAGTGACAGCACATGCAGGGAACACATCAGGGACATCACAATCCTGGGACACAGCCACTGGCTCACCAGACAACTGAGGAGCTGGACACACTTGACTTCCACCAATATCATTTCCAAGTAAGAAAGTTACACCTGACATTGGGAGTGTCTCAACCAACCCAACCATAACGGAACCATTAACAAAACCAGACTCTAAATTCACTCTGCACAGAGGGACAGAGAAGTAATTATTCCCTACACCTTGTAAGATTACAGTTTCATCAGAGGAATTAACATTAGAGCCTAGAACACTGGTCAGCATAAGGGATTGGCAAGCACCTGTATCACGATATATTTTAACTGATTTCCTGTCATTACTGTCCAGAGTACTGACAAAACCATCAGACAGGAAATTAGCACATGAACTCTTGAGAGTGTCACCCACGTTACTGCTCAAAAGAGGAGCTCCATCATGAGAATTTAAGTTACCCCTCAAAGCAGGTTCAGTTAACTCAGTTAAAGAATTCTGGGAACTCTCAAGAGTGGACACTAGACCAATTGACTGAATATTTAAAGATTCCTTTTTGTTCACATCCCGCTGTCTCCTGAAACATCTCTCCGTAGTATGACCAAGCTTACTACAATAAGTACATTTACTTTTCTGAAATCTAGAGGTGAAGCTGGTATTTACTTCCTGAGAAACATCATCCTTATTCTCTTTCCTGTTACCTGTACTCTGGGTAGAGGCAACGTACTTACTCTCAGCTTTCCCTTTTTCTCTAGAATATCTCTTGTGAGTGAGAACATACTCATCAGCTAAAACTGCAGCATCAGACAAATTATCTATTCTTTTCTCATCAAGATATAGGCTTACATCTTTACTAATACACCTTTTGAAGTCCTCCAGCAAAATCATCTGCTTAAATTTGTCAAAATCAGAATCCACATTCTTAGAATTTAACCACTGCTCTAACAGATCTTCTTTGATTTTTGCATACTCAACATGGGATTGCTTATCTTGCTTGTAAGTTGTCCTAAATTTTACTCTATAGGCTTCAGGAACAAGCTCATAGGCCTTAAGAATCAAGCTCTTAACTACATCATAATTATCACATCGATCCTGAGGCAAAGATGCATAAGTTACTTGAGCTTTACCGGTGAGAACAATCTGAAGGAGTACTGGCCAATACTTTTTTGGCCAATTAAAACCTGTAGCAACCCTCTCAAACAACTGAAAATACTTTGTTAAATCAGATTCATTAAAAGGAGGGACAAGTTTAACATTTTTAGCCACATCAAAATCATCAGAGCTAGATGTTCCAGTTCCACCTTGTTTCATGCGATACTCATGGTCTGCCTGAATCCTAGCAATTTCAACTTGTGCCTCAGCCTCCTTAGAACGGGCCTCCGCCTCCTTAGCACGAGACTCCTGCAGGGCTAGCTGTAACTTAGCTAATTCAATCTGCGTTTGCTCATTTGGAGGAGTTACATTAAACAAGCTTTCATTAATCATGTCAACAATCTGATCTTTAGAATGATGAGAGCGAACAACAATTCCCAATTGTTGAGCAACAAGCTTAAGTTCATTCTTTGTTCTGTTTTCTATATCACACACTGTTTGCACATTTGACAAAAAATCTTTGGCTTCATCAAGTGTATTAATAGTAGACATAATTAATAAGTAACAGTCACAGAATATCAAGCAATATCCTTATGATAATATCCTGAATATCCTGATATGAGGTCGCCAAATTTATGTTACGGAACAGAGAAAGATAACGTACACTTTAAGTGAGAATACTAAGAGTCACTACTGTCCCGTAAAGTTCCAGGTTCAAAACAAAAGAGTTAGGTAAAATTACAAGTTAAAGTTTAATGCTCAAACTAACAACAAAACATTCAGGACTCATAAGGATAATGTAATGGCAAATAAACAGGTTAAATATATGGTTAACTGCAATAGCCTCTATTAACACGACATTAGCAAGAGTAAATTTATCTAAGTCAGCCCTGATAAAATGAGATACCAGATAATACTCAGTGAATACCAGATAAATTATTACAGATACAAACTATTATCAAAAATGACTGACATAAAACCCAACATCAATCAAAAACCTCACTAGGCCTAAGAATTAACCTTATGCTACACAGTACAAGAAAAAATGCAACAGTTATACTCAAATTACACACAGCTGCTAGATGTTTGGAGATTTCTTGAGCACTCACAATAATAATATCTGTACAGGGGAGGACAGAGATGTGAACAAAATGAGGAGCAGATCTAAGTGGCCATGATGCAGAGACTGAGCTCATTATATAGGGGCCGGCAGAGCTTGATACAACTTGTAAGAAGGACGCGCAAATGAAGCCATGGGGACAAAGAGTTGACAATCCCGCTTTGAACAACAGAGAGGACGACTTACTCTACTATAACGGTAGAAGGGGGAACTGAGGCAGAACACGCTCGTGATCAAACATGCAGCACACTGTGCGTTAAAAATCACACAAAGGATGATGAAATCATAGGCTATGTAACACCTTCTAAGCTGTACATCTAACCCTATCCCCTCAAACGCTGATGACTCCACCCTTCACCTTTCCATTCAATTCCCACAACATCCATCTCAGCAGTTACTTCAACAAACAAGGGATGAGGCTATGGCACACCTAATGTCTGACTTGGCTCATATCTCTGACTGGGGTAAAAATAATCTGGTTGTTTTTAATGCATCAAAGACCCAGTCCTTACACCTATCAACCCGACAAAATCTTCCACAGGTGTACCCACTAATGTTTAATAATATTCAGCTTAATCCTGCATCATCCTTGAACATGCTTGGGGTTTCATTTACTCGGGACTTATCTGGGAAAGATCATATTACATCTCTTGTAAAATCTGCTTCCAAGAGATTGGGTGTGCTAAGCCTACTCCATTCCTTCTTTACCCCTGCACAATTGTTGACTCTATACAGGGGTTTTATCCGCCCCTGCGTGGAGTACAACTCTCATGTGTGGGGAGGCTCCCCACACAGCTCTTCTCAATAGAGTGGAGTCAAAGGCTTTTCGTCTTATTAACTCTCCCCCTCTTACTGACTCCCTTCAACCTCTGTCTTTTCGCCGCACTGTTGCATCTTTATCTCTTTTCTATCGCTACTTCAATGGTCACTGTTCCTATGAACTGTCTGCATGCATTCCTTCACCTCTACGACGGGCGCGTAGCACCCATCTAGCAGCAAACTCTCACCCCCTTTCTGTCCAACTCTCTAATGCAAGAGTTAACTCCCAGTCCTTCATTTATGTAACACGTCAACTCTGGAACTGTCTCCCTCTGTCTGTATTTCCTGTTTTCTATGATATTCAGTCTTTCAAACGCAGTGTGTCCAGGCATCTCGAAATGAATGGATCTTGAATTTGGCTCTCTATTGTATTTTGTTTTTCTCCTGGAAGGAACAGTTCTGTGGGCTCATTGCCTTTGGTTCCTTCTTCCTCAAAAAAAAAAAAAAAAAAAAAAAAAAAGGGCCATGATAACGGGCTGTGAAGCCTATGCTCAGAGTTGGACACATTAAAAAAAGTAATGTAGAGTAGTACATAAGATGGTAAGAGAAAAATGTTTGGGAGAGCATGCTGTCTATGTTTGTGTCACACTGAAAATGATCATGAAAGGTGAATGGTCAGGGTATCCTGAGGGGTAATGAAAAGGGAGCCCCAGTTTCCCCTGTCACAAGCGTTCCAGTCCTCCTCACGAGTACCTACCTTATTGGCTGGTGCTAGAGCCTACTGTTTTTGATGTGTGAACTTACACTGTATTTATTCAACATTACCACAAAGCAACTTCTATATCATAAATTCTTAATGCATTTGTTGTAAAGAACTGAGTGCACATGGTTACAAAAAATACGGTAATAATGGAGATTGTAGTAAGGCAAAAATTGGAATAAACTATCAAAAGTAGCATGTCGCACTCAAGTTATGGCTTATTAAACTTACTGGCAACTCAGACGTTGATGAGATTGAGTACCGCTCATATAGCTGCCATTTCTCTAACAGGGAAGTTTTCAACCACAAAAGCTCTGTAACTGTGGTGGGTTGAGGAAAACATATTTTGTGAGTAGGTGTGACATACCTCTTCCAAAATAATGTGCATTTGAAGTAATTTTGTGATGGTTACTAAATTAGCCATATTGTTGCAGTTGGTGGATTAACATACGTCCTTTAGGTTGTTTAAAATGTGCACTGGGTCCCCATATGAATATAAATGCTGAAATTGGTCAGTCACACACTCGTATCTCAGCAACCATACCATCTAGAACAATCATGGAGCTACCAGCATACTCACCAATCCTTCCTCATTCCAGTGCAAGTTTCTCCAGGCTTCTAGGTGGGTCATTGAAGAACATAGAGGAGGAGAATAAAGATAAGTTTTAACCAGGAGGAAATATAAAGGTGTTGGCAGTGTGTCAGTCTTCCTCTATCCCTGCGAGTGAAGCCGAATAGGCGGGGCTAAAAAGGGGAGGAAGTTAACTCAAAACATTGAGGTTTCACAAGATGACTTACTACATTTAATTGCATTCTGGTGTTCACCACAGATATAGAAAAATGGTATTTGATATGCAAGGTATATACTGTATACATATTTCTTGCCAGTGATACCGATTTTTTTTATCTTTAAACAACGGAGGAAGGAAAAACAAATGAATAAAGAAAATAATCCATACACCTGATTACTGGTGTCCTCTGTTTATAAAATATCTGTAACAGTTAGGCTTGAACAGCTGTGGGTTGAAATTTGGAGGGAAACAACTCTGGGGAAGCGAGTTCCAGAGAGATGGAGTTCAGGGAATGAAAGAATTCTCATAGGCAGAAGTTCTGCAGTATGGCTGAATGACATTCCAGTCATGAGCGCTACGTGTATCACGAGGGAAGGCATGGAGAGGTGGCATCATGGACGCAACTTCGTCTTAGCATTTGCCATAAAAATATCTAAAATAATGCAAGGGAGACAACATTCCTTCTTACTCGTAGGGGAGGTAGTTTATTTGTAATGGCAGGGTTATTAATAATTCTAACAGCTTTGTTCTGAATGGAAGCCCCCACAAACTGGAGAAAGATGCCACCTCTCGCCAGATAACAATGTAAAGTGCAAAAGTGGGGTCAACTTTAATTACTCTATGTTATACAATTTTTATGGTATTTTACTGAAAATATGATATTTATTGATTTATCTACATATAATACTGGAGAAAAAATGGCTTCTTTATCAAAAAAAAAAAAAAAAAAAGGTTGCGTCCATCTCAGTTTAGGGACAGCCTACATACGAGCCTTACGTTGCCTGAGTATTGGTCACTGTCGTGTTTGTAAGTGACAAATGTACATTTGTAAAAAATGGTAAATGGGTATAACAATATTGTATCCCACATAGCAAATGATGGAAATGTGGTACTTAAACAATCAAAGATCGTATGAACTCACTGCGCTCATATGTAGATGCTTTCTCTTGGGCAGAGTGGCGTAGTTTGTGTGCCTGCGACCAGGGGCCCATGGTGGCTCTGATGATGTGTATAAACCACACCTGATGCTCGCGCCTTTTGAAATCGGCCGATAAATCCGGAAAATGTAGTGCCGTGGTAGACTGCGCAGCTAAAATATGTGGAAAAATAGATTGTAGCAGAAATGAGACGTTTTCTCAAAGCAAGAGGAATACCACGCTCTTAAAAATTCGGGTCGTTGATCTCGACCACATAAGATTTCGGCAGTACAATTCTTACTATTACTAAGTGTATAATGGATAGAATCATGTCAAGATTTGCCAAATGAAAGATTACGATCTTTGGAAACTGTATGATAAATTTTTCCAACAACTGAGATAACACTTTATAAAAATGTGCTGAATGCAAAAACACACAATAAGCTTTAATGGTTTTTAGTAAACTCCATGAAGAACTTTTCACAGTAAATCTCGTTTAGGGCATCAGTAAGATATCTAAGATGAAAATAATACTGGTATAATGCTTTATGCACGAGTAATAATCCTGATAGGAATTTTTTTAATGGAAGGTACACCAACTCCGAGCAGAAAGTGACTCCGTTCTGTTTAGTGATCCGGCGAACACTAGTAACTTTCAGGAGTTTGTGGGGGCTCCTATTTTGTCTAGTTGTTTTAATGCAACCTCTCCACATCCATTCCATAAGGGTGAGCAATATTCAAGCTGAGAGCACAAATGACTCTCATAAATTATAACAAACTGCTCATCAGTGAAGAAGTTACGGACTCTGTACAATAATCCAAAGCTGCGTTTTTGTCGTCCAAGCTGACGGATCAGATTCGAAGCCACCTTCGGTGAAACCAAGCAGCGCCGTTTTTGTCGGCCAAAGTGATAAGAAGCTGGCCCAAGCATTTGTCAATGAAACCAAGACCGTCTTCGTATCTCACCCAAGCGTGGTTGGGAGCAGTCTTGGTGTAGCTTGGGATGTGTGAGATCAGCCAACAAGGATACGCAAATATCATGAAATAAGCATGACGTACATGAAATTAGGTGCAGGTGGCTAATATTAACGACAAATAGAGCCAGTTCATCACAAATAACGGCTACGTATTCACAGGAGCTAAATCGCGGCCGTGAGGACTCATCTTGAAGTTGGAAAAGTGCAAGAGCTGCACACCTGGTACGAGTACTGTAATGCTGTGTTTTTAAGGCGACTTCTCGTCGTAAAAACACGAGCACTGGAACGGGGTCCTTTGGCTAGACCGGATGTAATGCACTAACAAAGGAACAGGGCATAAAAAGAGACAGTACACCGAATCACATCTCTTGCTTAAATTCTATCCCTTACAGTGCTACATACACAATATTTGACACACAATAAAACAGAGATACAATAATACACTTATAACGGGATCCAATATGCTTTTACACTAGGCACAGGGCAGTCAGGGATACGTGTTACTGTTACTTAGAAGAGGTATCACTTCACTGCGGTTGTCAATTGAGAGTAATTGTCGTGTCACTGGTGGATAATAATAAACGGGGGATTTTCACTTGTATTCACTGTGATCGGGAGTCTGTGGAGGAGATGTTACTATAATAGAAGTAGGGTGCGTATGGCGACATCCGACACAGTCACCTAGTGGCAGGGGAGCACTTCACTTGCCTTTCGGCTCACTCACGCACCTACCTTCAATTCCACAGAAAACTCTCCGCTTCCTTTCTGAGAGGGGGAACTGAACTGTTTAACGTTTACGTACGACTTATTATGATACCACTGTTTAATATAACTTTTATTGGACACTGCCACTGTGCATTGGATCACTGTCACTGTATTAGGGGTCACTGTCACTGTTCTGCCCTTGTTTCTTGGGTAATTGAATCACTGGTACTTACTGTCAGGGAGGCTCCCTTGCTTAGGGCCTCGACCTGAGGGGCGGCTCCTTCCTAGGGCCGCGCTGGTGGGGTGCAGGGAGGCCCTGTAGTCTGGGGGCCTCGACCTGATCGGGGGCCCTCGGGACTAGGACCGAACAGTCGGAGGATTCGGGCCTGCTTCCTCTGCTGCCGGGGCGTGAGAGAACCTAGGTCGCCGTTGTCGGGGACCGTGGTGGAAGGCCTGGGCGTCCGGGGGCTGCAGGTGCTCAGGGGGAGAGGCGCCGTCAGGGCTGGGTTGCGGCAGCGTCTCCGGTAGGGCTCCAACAGTGCTAAGGAGCGTCCGGGTGTGGGCAGTAA
The DNA here is from genome assembly GCF_032717465.1 of Coenobita brevimanus. Taxonomy (NCBI): domain Eukaryota; kingdom Metazoa; phylum Arthropoda; class Malacostraca; order Decapoda; family Coenobitidae; genus Coenobita; species Coenobita brevimanus. The sequence goes on from NW_027643533.1 coordinate 28,623, forward strand.
CTCTGCAATCGGGCCTTGCCACCACTCTAACGCCTCCACTTGGCCAAGAAGCCTGGATGGCGATGAAGGGCTCCCCGGAGGGAAAGAGGCTTGAGGGAGACTCACACTCTTCGTGGTTCCCTGAGTGTGTTCATTGGGCTGAGGTGGGGCTCTACTTCCCCTAGTGTGGACTTTGGCTGGTGCCGTGAACTTGCCCGGCGTGCGAGGGACACCAGTAGGGTGATCGGGGTCTCCCTTTCGCCGAGGCAAGAGGCCGTCAACGTGGTGTTCCTCCCGCAGTAGGGGACAAGCCGGAGTGAGGGGCTCAAGGGCCGCACTCTCTCCAATACGGACAGATCCTACCGTCAGGGGATTCTCCACCCTGGTACGTGCCCCAGCTGTAGCTGAGTGTCTGCTCGTACGGGAAACGACTAACTTTCTACGATCTGGTTTGGCGATGACATAGTTGACATCACTGAGTTTCTTCTCCACGAAATAAGGACCACTAAACTTGGCTTGAAGAGGTTGCCCATGAACTGGTAGCAGAATCAAAACCTGATCTCCTGGCTGAAAGTGGCGTAACCTGGACTTCTTATCATACCAAGTCTTCATCTTCTCCTGAGCAGCTCCTAAATTCTCTCTCGCCAGCTGTAAAGCAGTGGACAGCCGTTCTTTGAACTTCATCACATACTCCAGCAGGTTGACGTCATCTTCCTCCGACAGCCAGCATTCCTTGAGTAGCTTAAGGGGTCCTCTTACTTCATGGCCAAACAGTAGTTCAAAAGGTGAGAAGCCCAGTGATTCATTTGGAGATTCTCTTGCGGCAAATACGACGAATGGAAGACCTTTATCCCAGTCTTTCTGATGTTCCAAATAGTATTTCTTGAGCATCGATTTAAGTGTTTGATGATATCTCTCCAACGCTCCTTGGGTCTGGGGATGGTAAGCTGAAGGCGTGATCTGGGTGATGCCCAACTCTTTCAGAGACTGCTTGAAAACGTTTGACATGAAATTACTTCCCGGTCTGACTGTACCTCCTTGGGCAGACCAAACTTTGTGAAGAACCCTAGCATTTCCTTAACCACGTTCTTTGCTGAGATATTTCTAAGTGGAATGGCTTCAGGATAACGAGTAGCCATATCAATCATGGTCAACACATAAGAAAATCCTGAAGAAGTCTTAGGAAGAGGGCCCACAATATCCACCAACACACGGGTGAAAGGCGCCTCAAAAGGAGGAATGGGAACTAGAGGTGCAACCTTTTCAGTCTGATTACACTTCCCCACAACTTGACAGGTGTGACAAGACTTACAATACCAAGAAACATCCCTGAAGATACCTGGCCAGTAGAAGTGTTTCAAAATGCGTGCCACAGTCTTCCTCACTCCAAGGTGTCCTGCCAAACTGGAATCATGAGCCACTCGAATGATATCCTGCCTACAAACACGAGGGATGACAACTTGATGTACAACCTCCCATTCACAGTCGGCTGATGCTGTTGGGGGTCTCCACTTCCTCATAAGTACTCCTGACTTTACATAATAACAAGTAGAAGCACCGGCTGACTCTTCTTCACTGTAAGCAGAGTTAGCTAGACCTTTCAACTCAGGGTCAGCAACCTGCAACTCAACCAACTCTTGACGGGGTACTGCCTCAACACTACGGGGTACTGCCTCATCTGGTGAGTGGTCCAAATTAGCAAGAAAAGTGTCAGCTAGGATAACATCATCATCATCATTATCCTCTAAATCACCAGTAACTTTAGACTTAGCCCTAGTGACAGCACATGCAGGGAACACATCAGGGACATCACAATCCTGGGACACAGCCACTGGCTCACCAGACAACTGAGGAGCTGGACACACTTGACTTCCACCAATATCATTTCCAAGTAAGAAAGTTACACCTGACATTGGGAGTGTCTCAACCAACCCAACCATAACGGAACCATTAACAAAACCAGACTCTAAATTCACTCTGCACAGAGGGACAGAGAAGTAATTATTCCCTACACCTTGTAAGATTACAGTTTCATCAGAGGAATTAACATTAGAGCCTAGAACACTGGTCAGCATAAGGGATTGGCAAGCACCTGTATCACGATATATTTTAACTGATTTCCTGTCATTACTGTCCAGAGTACTGACAAAACCATCAGACAGGAAATTAGCACATGAACTCTTGAGAGTGTCACCCACGTTACTGCTCAAAAGAGGAGCTCCATCATGAGAATTTAAGTTACCCCTCAAAGCAGGTTCAGTTAACTCAGTTAAAGAATTCTGGGAACTCTCAAGAGTGGACACTAGACCAATTGACTGAATATTTAAAGATTCCTTTTTGTTCACATCCCGCTGTCTCCTGAAACATCTCTCCGTAGTATGACCAAGCTTACTACAATAAGTACATTTACTTTTCTGAAATCTAGAGGTGAAGCTGGTATTTACTTCCTGAGAAACATCATCCTTATTCTCTTTCCTGTTACCTGTACTCTGGGTAGAGGCAACGTACTTACTCTCAGCTTTCCCTTTTTCTCTAGAATATCTCTTGTGAGTGAGAACATACTCATCAGCTAAAACTGCAGCATCAGACAAATTATCTATTCTTTTCTCATCAAGATATAGGCTTACATCTTTACTAATACACCTTTTGAAGTCCTCCAGCAAAATCATCTGCTTAAATTTGTCAAAATCAGAATCCACATTCTTAGAATTTAACCACTGCTCTAACAGATCTTCTTTGATTTTTGCATACTCAACATGGGATTGCTTATCTTGCTTGTAAGTTGTCCTAAATTTTACTCTATAGGCTTCAGGAACAAGCTCATAGGCCTTAAGAATCAAGCTCTTAACTACATCATAATTATCACATCGATCCTGAGGCAAAGATGCATAAGTTACTTGAGCTTTACCGGTGAGAACAATCTGAAGGAGTACTGGCCAATACTTTTTGGCCAATTAAAACCTGTAGCAACCCTCTCAAACAACTGAAAATACTTTGTTAAATCAGATTCATTAAAAGGAGGGACAAGTTTAACATTTTTAGCCACATCAAAATCATCAGAGCTAGATGTTCCAGTTCCACCTTGTTTCATGCGATACTCATGGTCTGCCTGAATCCTAGCAATTTCAACTTGTGCCTCAGCCTCCTTAGAACGGGCCTCCGCCTCCTTAGCACGAGACTCCTGCAGGGCTAGCTGTAACTTAGCTAATTCAATCTGCGTTTGCTCATTTGGAGGAGTTACATTAAACAAGCTTTCATTAATCATGTCAACAATCTGATCTTTAGAATGATGAGAGCGAACAACAATTCCCAATTGTTGAGCAACAAGCTTAAGTTCATTCTTTGTTCTGTTTTCTATATCACACACTGTTTGCACATTTGACAAAAAATCTTTGGCTTCATCAAGTGTATTAATAGTAGACATAATTAATAAGTAACAGTCACAGAATATCAAGCAATATCCTTATGATAATATCCTGAATATCCTGATATGAGGTCGCCAAATTTATGTTACGGAACAGAGAAAGATAACGTACACTTTAAGTGAGAATACTAAGAGTCACTACTGTCCCGTAAAGTTCCAGGTTCAAAACAAAAGAGTTAGGTAAAATTACAAGTTAAAGTTTAATGCTCAAACTAACAACAAAACATTCAGGACTCATAAGGATAATGTAATGGCAAATAAACAGGTTAAATATATGGTTAACTGCAATAGCCTCTATTAACACGACATTAGCAAGAGTAAATTTATCTAAGTCAGCCCTGATAAAATGAGATACCAGATAATACTCAGTGAATACCAGATAAATTATTACAGATACAAACTATTATCAAAAATGACTGACATAAAACCCAACATCAATCAAAAACCTCACTAGGCCTAAGAATTAACCTTATGCTACACAGTACAAGAAAAAATGCAACAGTTATACTCAAATTACACACAGCTGCTAGATGTTTGGAGATTTCTTGAGCACTCACAATAATAATATCTGTACAGGGGAGGACAGAGATGTGAACAAAATGAGGAGCAGATCTAAGTGGCCATGATGCAGAGACTGAGCTCATTATATAGGGGCCGGCAGAGCTTGATACAACTTGTAAGAAGGACGCGCAAATGAAGCCATGGGGACAAAGAGTTGACAATCCCGCTTTGAACAACAGAGAGGACGACTTACTCTACTATAACGGTAGAAGGGGGAACTGAGGCAGAACACGCTCGTGATCAAACATGCAGCACACTGTGCGTTAAAAATCACACAAAGGATGATGAAATCATAGGCTATGTAACACCTTCTAAGCTGTACATCTAACCCTATCCCCTCAAACGCTGATGACTCCACCCTTCACCTTTCCATTCAATTCCCACAACATCCATCTCAGCAGTTACTTCAACAAACAAGGGATGAGGCTATGGCACACCTAATGTCTGACTTGGCTCATATCTCTGACTGGGGTAAAAATAATCTGGTTGTTTTTAATGCATCAAAGACCCAGTCCTTACACCTATCAACCCGACAAAATCTTCCACAGGTGTACCCACTAATGTTTAATAATATTCAGCTTAATCCTGCATCATCCTTGAACATGCTTGGGGTTTCATTTACTCGGGACTTATCTGGGAAAGATCATATTACATCTCTTGTAAAATCTGCTTCCAAGAGATTGGGTGTGCTAAGCCTACTCCATTCCTTCTTTACCCCTGCACAATTGTTGACTCTATACAGGGGTTTTATCCGCCCCTGCGTGGAGTACAACTCTCATGTGTGGGGAGGCTCCCCACACAGCTCTTCTCAATAGAGTGGAGTCAAAGGCTTTTCGTCTTATTAACTCTCCTCCTCTTACTGACTCCCTTCAACCTCTGTCTTTTCGCCGCACTGTTGCATCTTTATCTCTTTTCTATCGCTACTTCAATGGTCACTGTTCCTATGAACTGTCTGCATGCATTCCTTCACCTCTACGACGGGCGCGTAGCACCCATCTAGCAGCAAACTCTCACCCCCTTTCTGTCCAACTCTCTAATGCAAGAGTTAACTCCCAGTCCTTCATTTATGTAACACGTCAACTCTGGAACTGTCTCCCTCTGTCTGTATTTCCTGTTTTCTATGATATTCAGTCTTTCAAACGCAGTGTGTCCAGGCATCTCGAAATGAATGGATCTTGAATTTGGCTCTCTATTGTATTTTGTTTTTCTCCTGGAAGGAACAGTTCTGTGGGCTCATTGCCTTTGGTTCCTTCTTCCTCAAAAAAAAAAAAAAAAAAAAAAAAAAAAAAAAAAAAAATGGGCCATGATAACGGGCTGTGAAGCCTATGCTCAGAGTTGGACACATTAAAAAAAGTAATGTAGAGTAGTACATAAGATGGTAAGAGAAAAATGTTTGGGAGAGCATGCTGTCTATGTTTGTGTCACACTGAAAATGATCATGAAAGGTGAATGGTCAGGGTATCCTGAGGGGTAATGAAAAGGGAGCCCCAGTTTCCCCTGTCACAAGCGTTCCAGTCCTCCTCACGAGTACCTACCTTATTGGCTGGTGCTAGAGCCTACTGTTTTTGATGTGTGAACTTACACTGTATTTATTCAACATTACCACAAAGCAACTTCTATATCATAAATTCTTAATGCATTTGTTGTAAAGAACTGAGTGCACATGGTTACAAAAAATACGGTAATAATGGAGATTGTAGTAAGGCAAAAATTGGAATAAACTATCAAAAGTAGCATGTCGCACTCAAGTTATGGCTTATTAAACTTACTGGCAACTCAGACGTTGATGAGATTGAGTACCGCTCATATAGCTGCCATTTCTCTAACAGGGAAGTTTTCAACCACAAAAGCTCTGTAACTGTGGTGGGTTGAGGAAAACATATTTTGTGAGTAGGTGTGACATACCTCTTCCAAAATAATGTGCATTTGAAGTAATTTTGTGATGGTTACTAAATTAGCCATATTGTTGCAGTTGGTGGATTAACATACGTCCTTTAGGTTGTTTAAAATGTGCACTGGGTCCCCATATGAATATAAATGCTGAAATTGGTCAGTCACACACTCGTATCTCAGCAACCATACCATCTAGAACAATCATGGAGCTACCAGCATACTCACCAATCCTTCCTCATTCCAGTGCAAGTTTCTCCAGGCTTCTAGGTGGGTCATTGAAGAACATAGAGGAGGAGAATAAAGATAAGTTTTAACCAGGGAGGAAATATAAAGGTGTTGGCAGTGTGTCAGTCTTCCTCTATCCCTGCGAGTGAAGCCGAATAGGCGGGGCTAAAAAGGGGAGGAAGTTAACTCAAAACATTGAGGTTTCACAAGATGACTTACTACATTTAATTGCATTCTGGTGTTCACCACAGATATAGAAAAATGGTATTTGATATGCAAGGTATATACTGTATACATATTTCTTGCCAGTGATACCGATTTTTTTTTTTATCTTTAAACAACGGAGGAAGGAAAAACAAATGAATAAAGAAAATAATCCATACACCTGATTACTGGTGTCCTCTGTTTATAAAATATCTGTAACAGTTAGGCTTGAACAGCTGTGGGTTGAAATTTGGAGGGAAACAACTCTGGGGAAGCGAGTTCCAGAGAGATGGAGTTCAGGGAATGAAAGAATTCTCATAGGCAGAAGTTCTGCAGTATGGCTGAATGACATTCCAGTCATGAGCGCTACGTGTATCACGAGGGAAGGCATGGAGAGGTGGCATCATGGACGCAACTTCGTCTTAGCATTTGCCATAAAAATATCTAAAATAATGCAAGGGAGACAACATTCCTTCTTACTCGTAGGGGAGGTAGTTTATTTGTAATGGCAGGGTTATTAATAATTCTAACAGCTTTGTTCTGAATGGAAGCCCCCACAAACTGGAGAAAGATGCCACCTCTCGCCAGATAACAATGTAAAGTGCAAAAGTGGGGTCAACTTTAATTACTCTATGTTATACAATTTTTATGGTATTTTACTGAAAATATGATATTTATTGATTTATCTACATATAATACTGGAGAAAAAATGGCTTCTTTATCAAAATATAAAAAAAAAAAGGTTGCGTCCATCTCAGTTTAGGGACAGCCTACATACGAGCCTTACGTTGCCTGAGTATTGGTCACTGTCGTGTTTGTAAGTGACAAATGTACATTTGTAAAAAATGGTAAATGGGTATAACAATATTGTATCCCACATAGCAAATGATGGAAATGTGGTACTTAAACAATCAAAGATCGTATGAACTCACTGCGCTCATATGTAGATGCTTTCTCTTGGGCAGAGTGGCGTAGTTTGTGTGCCTGCGACCAGGGGCCCATGGTGGCTCTGATGATGTGTATAAACCACACCTGATGCTCGCGCCTTTTGAAATCGGCCGATAAATCCGGAAAATGTAGTGCCGTGGTAGACTGCGCAGCTAAAATATGTGGAAAAATAGATTGTAGCAGAAATGAGACGTTTTCTCAAAGCAAGAGGAATACCACGCTCTTAAAAATTCGGGTCGTTGATCTCGACCACATAAGATTTCGGCAGTACAATTCTTACTATTACTAAGTGTATAATGGATAGAATCATGTCAAGATTTGCCAAATGAAAGATTACGATCTTTGGAAACTGTATGATAAATTTTTCCAACAACTGAGATAACACTTTATAAAAATGTGCTGAATGCAAAAACACACAATAAGCTTTAATGGTTTTTAGTAAACTCCATGAAGAACTTTTCACAGTAAATCTCGTTTAGGGCATCAGTAAGATATCTAAGATGAAAATAATACTGGTATAATGCTTTATGCACGAGTAATAATCCTGATAGGAATTTTTTTAATGGAAGGTACACCAACTCCGAGCAGAAAGTGACTCCGTTCTGTTTAGTGATCCGGCGAACACTAGTAACTTTCAGGAGTTTGTGGGGGCTCCTATTTTGTCTAGTTGTTTTAATGCAACCTCTCCACATCCATTCCATAAGGGTGAGCAATATTCAAGCTGAGAGCACAAATGACTCTCATAAATTATAACAAACTGCTCATCAGTGAAGAAGTTACGGACTCTGTACAATAATCCAAAGCTGCGTTTTTGTCGTCCAAGCTGACGGATCAGATTCGAAGCCACCTTCGGTGAAACCAAGCAGCGCCGTTTTTGTCGGCCAAAGTGATAAGAAGCTGGCCCAAGCATTTGTCAATGAAACCAAGACCGTCTTCGTATCTCACCCAAGCGTGGTTGGGAGCAGTCTTGGTGTAGCTTGGGATGTGTGAGATCAGCCAACAAGGATACGCAAATATCATGAAATAAGCATGACGTACATGAAATTAGGTGCAGGTGGCTAATATTAACGACAAATAGAGCCAGTTCATCACAAATAACGGCTACGTATTCACAGGAGCTAAATCGCGGCCGTGAGGACTCATCTTGAAGTTGGAAAAGTGCAAGAGCTGCACACCTGGTACGAGTACTGTAATGCTGTGTTTTTAAGGCGACTTCTCGTCGTAAAAACACGAGCACTGGAACGGGGTCCTTTGGCTAGACCGGATGTAATGCACTAACAAAGGAACAGGGCATAAAAAGAGACAGTACACCGAATCACATATCTTGCTTAAATTCTATCCCTTACAGTGCTACATACACAATATTTGACACACAATAAAACAGAGATACAATAATACACTTATAACGGGATCCAATATGCATTTACACTAGGCACAGGGCAGTCAGGGATACGTGTTACTGTTACTTAGAAGAGGTATCACTTCACTGCGGTTGTCAATTGAGAGTAATTGTCGTGTCACTGGTGGATAATAATAAACGGGGGATTTTCACTTGTATTCACTGTGATCGGGAGTCTGTGGAGGAGATGTTACTATAATAGAAGTAGGGTGCGTATGGCGACATCCGACACAGTCACCTAGTGGCAGGGGAGCACTTCACTTGCCTTTCGGCTCACTCACGCACCTACCTTCAATTCCACAGAAAACTCTCCGCTTCCTTTCTGAGAGGGGGAACTGAACTGTTTAACGTTTACGTACGACTTATTATGATACCACTGTTTAATATAACTTTTATTGGACACTGCCACTGTGCATTGGATCACTGTCACTGTATTAGGGGTCACTGTCACTGTTCTGCCCTTGTTTCTTGGGTAATTGAATCACTGGTACTTACTGTCAGGGAGGCTCCCTTGCTTAGGGCCTCGACCTGAGGGGCGGCTCCTTCCTAGGGCCGCGCTGGTGGGGTGCAGGGAGGCCCTGTAGTCTGGGGGCCTCGACCTGATCGGGGGCCCTCGGGACTAGGACCGAACAGTCGGAGGATTCGGGCCTGCTTCCTCTGCTGCCGGGGCGTGAGAGAACCTAGGTCGCCGTTGTCGGGGACCGTGGTGGAAGGCCTGGGCGTCCGGGGGCTGCAGGTGCTCAGGGGGAGAGGCGCCGTCAGGGCTGGGTTGCGGCAGCGTCTCCGGTAGGGCTCCAACAGTGCTAAGGAGCGTCCGGGTGTGGGCAGTAACTCTGCAATCGGGCCTTGCCACCACTCTAACGCCTCCACTTGGCCAAGAAGCCTGGATGGCGATGAAGGGCTCCCCGGAGGGAAAGAGGCTTGAGGGAGACTCACACTCTTCGTGGTTCCCTGAGTGTGTTCATTGGGCTGAGGTGGGGCTCTACTTCCCCTAGTGTGGACTTTGGCTGGTGCCGTGAACTTGCCCGGCGTGCGAGGGACACCAGTAGGGTGATCGGGGTCTCCCTTTCGCCGAGGCAAGAGGCCGTCAACGTGGTGTTCCTCCCGCAGTAGGGGACAAGCCGGAGTGAGGGGCTCAAGGGCCGCACTCTCTCCAATACGGACAGATCCTACCGTCAGGGGATTCTCCACCCTGGTACGTGCCCCAGCTGTAGCTGAGTGTCTGCCCGTACGGGAAACGACTAACTTTCTACGATCTGGTGTGGCGATGACATAGTTGACATCACTGAGTTTCTTCTCCACGAAATAAGGACCACTAAACTTGGCTTGAAGAGGTTGCCCATGAACTGGTAGCAGAATCAAAACCTGATCTCCTGGCTGAAAGTGGCGTAACCTGGACTTCTTATCATACCAAGTCTTCATCTTCTCCTGAGCAGCTCCTAAATTCTCTCTCGCCAGCTGTAAAGCAGTGGACAGCCGTTCTTTGAACTTCATCACATACTCCAGCAGGTTGACGTCATCTTCCTCCGACAGCCAGCATTCCTTGAGTAGCTTAAGGGGTCCTCTTACTTCATGGCCAAACAGTAGTTCAAAAGGTGAGAAGCCCAGTGATTCATTTGGAGATTCTCTTGCGGCAAATACGACGAATGGAAGATCTTTATCCCAGTCTTTCTGATGTTCCAAACAGTATTTCTTGAGCATCGATTTAAGTGTTTGATGATATCTCTCCAACGCTCCTTGGGTCTGGGGATGGTAAGCTGAAGACGTGATCTGGGTGATGCCCAACTCTTTCAGAGACTGCTTGAAAACGTTTGACATGAAATTACTTCCCCGGTCTGACTGTACCTCCTTGGGCAGACCAAACTTTGTGAAGAACCCTAGCATTTCCTTAACCACGTTCTTTGCTGAGATATTTCTAAGTGGAATGGCTTCAGGATAACGAGTAGCCATATCAATCATGGTCAACACATAAGAAAATCCTGAAGAAGTCTTAGGAAGAGGGCCCACAATATCCACCAACACACGGGTGAAAGGCACCTCAAAAGGAGGAATGGGAACTAGAGGTGCAACCTTTTCAGTATGATTACACTTCCCCACAACTTGACAGGTGTGACAAGACTTACAATACCAAGAAACATCCCTGAAGATACCTGGCCAGTAGAAGTGTTTCAAAATGCGTGCCACAGTCTTCCTCACTCCAAGGTGTCCTGCCAAACTGGAATCATGAGCCACTCGAATGATATCCTGCCTACAAACACGAGGAATGACAACTTGATGTACAACCTCCCATTCACAGTCGGCTGATGCTGTTGGGGGTCTCCACTTCCTCATAAGTACTCCTGACTTTACATAATAACAAGTAGAAGCACCGGCTGACTCTTCTTCACTGTAAGCAGAGTTAGCTAGACCTTTCAACTCAGGGTCAGCAACCTGCAACTCAACCAACTCTTGACGGGGTACTGCCTCAACACTACAGGGTACTGCCTCATCTGGTGAGTGGTCCAAATTAGCAAGAAAAGTGTCAGCTAGGATAACATCATCATCATCATTATCCTCTAAATCACCAGTAACTTTAGACTTAGCCCTAGTGACAGCACATGCAGGGAACACATCAGGGACATCACAATCCTGGGACACAGCCTCTGGCTCACCAGACAACTGAGGAGCTGGACACACTTGACTTCCACCAATATCATTTCCAAGTAAGAAAGTTACACCTGACATTGGGAGTGTCTCAACCAACCCAACCATAACGGAACCATTAACAAAACCAGACTCTAAATTCACTCTGCACGGAGGGACAGAGAAGTAATTATTCCCTACACCTTGTAAGATTACAGTTTCATCAGAGGAATTAACATTAGAGCCTAGAACACTGGTCAGCATAAGGGATTGGCACAAATAACGGCTACGTATTCACAGGAGCTAAATCGCGGCCGTGAGGACTCATCTTGAAGTTGGAAAAGTGCAAGAGCTGCACACCTGGTACGAGTACTGTAATGCTGTGTTTTTAAGGCGACTTCTCGTCGTAAAAACACGAGCACTGGAACGGGGTCCTTTGGCTAGACCGGATGTAATGCACTAACAAAGGAACAGGGCATAAAAAGAGACAGTACACCGAATCACATCTCTTGCTTAAATTCTATCCCTTACAGTGCTACATACACAATATTTGACACACAATAAAACAGAGATACAATAATACACTTATAACGGGATCCAATATGCTTTTACACTAGGCACAGGGCAGTCAGGGATACGTGTTACTGTTACTTAGAAGAGGTATCACTTCACTGCGGTTGTCAATTGAGAGTAATTGTCGTGTCACTGGTGGATAATAATCACTTGTATTCACTGTGATCGGGAGTCTGTGGAGGAGATGTTACTATAATAGAAGTAGGGTGCATATGGCGACATCCGACACAGTCACCTAGTGGCAGGGGAGCACTTCACTTGCCTTTCGGCTCACTCACGCACCTACCTTCAATTCCACAGAAAACTCTCCGCTTCCTTTCTGAGAGGGGGAACTGAACTGTTTAACGTTTACGTACGACTTATTATGATACCACTGTTTAATATAACTTTTATTGGACACTGCCACTGTGCATTGGATCACTGTCACTGTATTAGGGGTCACTGTCACTGTTCTGCCCTTGTTTCTTGGGTAATTGAATCACTGGTACTTACTGTCAGGGAGGCTCCCTTGCTTAGGGCCTCGACCTGAGGGGCGGCTCCTTCCTAGGGCCGCGCTGGTGGGGTGCAGGGAGGCCCTGTAGTCTGGGGGCCTCGACCTGATCGGGGGCCCTCGGGACTAGGACCGAACAGTCGGAGGATTCGGACCTGCTTCCTCTGCTGCCGGGGCGTGAGAGAACCTAGGTCGCCGTTGTCGGGGACCGTGGTGGAAGGCCTGGGCGTCCGGGGGCTGCAGGTGCTCAGGGGGAGAGACGCCGTCAGGGCTGGGTTGCGGCAGCGTCTCCGGTAGGGCTCCAACAGTGCTAAGGAGCGTCCGGGTGTGGGCAGTAACTCTGCAATCGGGCCTTGCCACCACTCTAACGCCTCCACTTGGCCAAGAAGCCTGGATGGCGATGAAGGGCTCCCCGGAGGGAAAGAGGCTTGAGGGAGACTCACACTCTTCGTGGTTCCCTGAGTGTGTTCATTGGGCTGAGGTGGGGCTCTACTTCCCCTAGTGTGGACTTTGGCTGGTGCCGTGAACTTGCCCGGCGTGCGAGGGACACCAGTAGGGTGATCGGGGTCGCCCTTTCGCCGAGGCAAGAGGCCGTCAACGTGGTGTTCCTCCCGCAGTAGGGGACAAGCCGGAATGAGCGGCTCAAGGGCCGCACTCTCTCCAATACGGACAGATCCTACCGTCAGGGGATTCTCCACCCTGGTACGTGCCCCAGCTGTAGCTGAGTGTCTGCTCGTACGGGAAACGACTAACTTTCTACGATCTGGTTTGGCGATGACATAGTTGACATCACTGAGTTTCTTCTCCACGAAATAAGGACCACTAAACTTGGCTTGAAGAGGTTGCCCATGAACTGGTAGCAGAATCAAAACCTGATCTCCTGGCTGAAAGTGGCGTAACCTGGACTTCTTATCATACCAAGTCTTCATCTTCTCCTGAGCAGCTCCTAAATTCTCTCTTGCCAGCTGTAAAGCAGTGGACAGCCGTTCTTTGAACTTCATCACATACTCCAGCAGGTTGACGTCATCTTCCTCCGACAGCCAGCATTCCTTGAGTAGCTTAAGGGGTCCTCTTACTTCATGGCCAAACAGTAGTTCAAAAGGTGAGAAGCCCAGTGATTCATTTGGAGATTCTCTTGCGGCAAATACGACGAATGGAAGACCTTTATCCCAGTCTTTCTGATGTTCCAAATAGTATTTCTTGAGCATCGATTTAAGTGTTTGATGATATCTCTCCAATGCTCCTTGGGTCTGGGGATGGTAAGCTGAAGGCGTGATCTGGGTGATGCCCAACTCTTTCAGAGACTGCTTGAAAACGTTTGACATGAAATTACTTCCCGGTCTGACTGTACCTCCTTGGGCAGACCAAACTTTGTGAAGAACCCTAGCATTTCCTTAACCACGTTCTTTGCTGAGATATTTCTAAGTGGAATGGCTTCAGGATAACGAGTAGCCATATCAATCATGGTCAACACATAAGAAAATCCTGAAGAAGTCTTAGGAAGAGGGCCCACAATATCCACCAACACACGGGTGAAAGGCGCCTCAAAAGGAGGAATGGGAACTAGAGGTGCAACCTTTTCAGTCTGATTACACTTCCCCACAACTTGACAGGTGTGACAAGACTTACAATACCAAGAAACATCCCTGAAGATACCTGGCCAGTAGAAGTGTTTCAAAATGCGTGCCACAGTCTTCCTCACTCCAAGGTGTCCTGCCAAACTGGAATCATGAGCCACTCGAATGATATCCTGCCTACAAACACGAGGGATGACAACTTGATGTACAACCTCCCATTCACAGTCGGCTGATGCTGTTGGGGGTCTCCACTTCCTCATAAGTACTCCTGACTTTACATAATAACAAGTAGAAGCACCGGCTGACTCTTCTTCACTGTAAGCAGAGTTAGCTAGACCTTTCAACTCAGGGTCAGCAACCTGCAACTCAACCAACTCTTGACGGGGTACTGCCTCAACACTACGGGGTACTGCCTCATCTGGTGAGTGGTCCAAATTAGCAAGAAAAGTGTCAGCTAGGATAACATCATCATCATCATTATCCTCTAAATCACCAGTAACTTTAGACTTAGCCCTAGTGACAGCACATGCAGGGAACACATCAGGGACATCACAATCCTGGGACACAGCCACTGGCTCACCAGACAACTGAGGAGCTGGACACACTTGACTTCCACCAATATCATTTCCAAGTAAGAAAGTTACACCTGACATTGGGAGTGTCTCAACCAACCCAACCATAACGGAACCATTAACAAAACCAGACTCTAAATTCACTCTGCACAGAGGGACAGAGAAGTAATTATTCCCTACACCTTGTAAGATTACAGTTTCATCAGAGGAATTAACATTAGAGCCTAGAACACTGGTCAGCATAAGGGATTGGCAAGCACCTGTATCACGATATATTTTAACTGATTTCCTGTCATTACTGTCCAGAGTACTGACAAAACCATCAGACAGGAAATTAGCACATGAACTCTTGAGAGTGTCACCCACGTTACTGCTCAAAAGAGGAGCTCCATCATGAGAATTTAAGTTACCCCTCAAAGCAGGTTCAGTTAACTCAGTTAAAGAATTCTGGGAACTCTCAAGAGTGGACACTAGACCAATTGACTGAATATTTAAAGATTCCTTTTTGTTCACATCCCGCTGTCTCCTGAAACATCTCTCCGTAGTATGACCAAGCTTACTACAATAAGTACATTTACTTTTCTGAAATCTAGAGGTGAAGCTGGTATTTACTTCCTGAGAAACATCATCCTTATTCTCTTTCCTGTTACCTGTACTCTGGGTAGAGGCAACGTACTTACTCTCAGCTTTCCCTTTTTCTCTAGAATATCTCTTGTGAGTGAGAACATACTCATCAGCTAAAACTGCAGCATCAGACAAATTATCTATTCTTTTCTCATCAAGATATAGGCTTACATCTTTACTAATACACCTTTTGAAGTCCTCCAGCAAAATCATCTGCTTAAATTTGTCAAAATCAGAATCCACATTCTTAGAATTTAACCACTGCTCTAACAGATCTTCTTTGATTTTTGCATACTCAACATGGGATTGCTTATCTTGCTTGTAAGTTGTCCTAAATTTTACTCTATAGGCTTCAGGAACAAGCTCATAGGCCTTAAGAATCAAGCTCTTAACTACATCATAATTATCACATCGATCCTGAGGCAAAGATGCATAAGTTACTTGAGCTTTACCGGTGAGAACAATCTGAAGGAGTACTGGCCAATACTTTTTTGGCCAATTAAAACCTGTAGCAACCCTCTCAAACAACTGAAAATACTTTGTTAAATCAGATTCATTAAAAGGAGGGACAAGTTTAACATTTTTAGCCACATCAAAATCATCAGAGCTAGATGTTCCAGTTCCACCTTGTTTCATGCGATACTCATGGTCTGCCTGAATCCTAGCAATTTCAACTTGTGCCTCAGCCTCCTTAGAACGGGCCTCCGCCTCCTTAGCACGAGACTCCTGCAGGGCTAGCTGTAACTTAGCTAATTCAATCTGCGTTTGCTCATTTGGAGGAGTTACATTAAACAAGCTTTCATTAATCATGTCAACAATCTGATCTTTAGAATGATGAGAGCGAACAACAATTCCCAATTGTTGAGCAACAAGCTTAAGTTCATTCTTTGTTCTGTTTTCTATATCACACACTGTTTGCACATTTGACAAAAAATCTTTGGCTTCATCAAGTGTATTAATAGTAGACATAATTAATAAGTAACAGTCACAGAATATCAAGCAATATCCTTATGATAATATCCTGAATATCCTGATATGAGGTCGCCAAATTTATGTTACGGAACAGAGAAAGATAACGTACACTTTAAGTGAGAATACTAAGAGTCACTACTGTCCCGTAAAGTTCCAGGTTCAAAACAAAAGAGTTAGGTAAAATTACAAGTTAAAGTTTAATGCTCAAACTAACAACAAAACATTCAGGACTCATAAGGATAATGTAATGGCAAATAAACAGGTTAAATATATGGTTAACTGCAATAGCCTCTATTAACACGACATTAGCAAGAGTAAATTTATCTAAGTCAGCCCTGATAAAATGAGATACCAGATAATACTCAGTGAATACCAGATAAATTATTACAGATACAAACTATTATCAAAAATGACTGACATAAAACCCAACATCAATCAAAAACCTCACTAGGCCTAAGAATTAACCTTATGCTACACAGTACAAGAAAAAATGCAACAGTTATACTCAAATTACACACAGCTGCTAGATGTTTGGAGATTTCTTGAGCACTCACAATAATAATATCTGTACAGGGGAGGACAGAGATGTGAACAAAATGAGGAGCAGATCTAAGTGGCCATGATGCAGAGACTGAGCTCATTATATAGGGGCCGGCAGAGCTTGATACAACTTGTAAGAAGGACGCGCAAATGAAGCCATGGGGACAAAGAGTTGACAATCCCGCTTTGAACAACAGAGAGGACGACTTACTCTACTATAACGGTAGAAGGGGGAACTGAGGCAGAACACGCTCGTGATCAAACATGCAGCACACTGTGCGTTAAAAATCACACAAAGGATGATGAAATCATAGGCTATGTAACACCTTCTAAGCTGTACATCTAACCCTATCCCCTCAAACGCTGATGACTCCACCCTTCACCTTTCCATTCAATTCCCACAACATCCATCTCAGCAGTTACTTCAACAAACAAGGGATGAGGCTATGGCACACCTAATGTCTGACTTGGCTCATATCTCTGACTGGGGTAAAAATAATCTGGTTGTTTTTAATGCATCAAAGACCCAGTCCTTACACCTATCAACCCGACAAAATCTTCCACAGGTGTACCCACTAATGTTTAATAATATTCAGCTTAATCCTGCATCATCCTTGAACATGCTTGGGGTTTCATTTACTCGGGACTTATCTGGGAAAGATCATATTACATCTCTTGTAAAATCTGCTTCCAAGAGATTGGGTGTGCTAAGCCTACTCCATTCCTTCTTTACCCCTGCACAATTGTTGACTCTATACAGGGGTTTTATCCGCCCCTGCGTGGAGTACAACTCTCATGTGTGGGGAGGCTCCCCACACAGCTCTTCTCAATAGAGTGGAGTCAAAGGCTTTTCGTCTTATTAACTCTCCCCCTCTTACTGACTCCCTTCAACCTCTGTCTTTTCGCCGCACTGTTGCATCTTTATCTCTTTTCTATCGCTACTTCAATGGTCACTGTTCCTATGAACTGTCTGCATGCATTCCTTCACCTCTACGACGGGCGCGTAGCACCCATCTAGCAGCAAACTCTCACCCCCTTTCTGTCCAACTCTCTAATGCAAGAGTTAACTCCCAGTCCTTCATTTATGTAACACGTCAACTCTGGAACTGTCTCCCTCTGTCTGTATTTCCTGTTTTCTATGATATTCAGTCTTTCAAACGCAGTGTGTCCAGGCATCTCGAAATGAATGGATCTTGAATTTGGCTCTCTATTGTATTTTGTTTTTCTCCTGGAAGGAACAGTTCTGTGGGCTCATTGCCTTTGGTTCCTTCTTCCACAAAAAAAAAAAAAAAAAAAAAAAAAAAAAAAAAAAAAAGGGCCATGATAACGGGCTGTGAAGCCTATGCTCAGAGTTGGACACATTAAAAAAAGTAATGTAGAGTAGTACATAAGATGGTAAGAGAAAAATGTTTGGGAGAGCATGCTGTCTATGTTTGTGTCACACTGAAAATGATCATGAAAGGTGAATGGTCAGGGTATCCTGAGGGGTAATGAAAAGGGAGCCCCAGTTTCCCCTGTCACAAGCGTTCCAGTCCTCCTCACGAGTACCTACCTTATTGGCTGGTGCTAGAGCCTACTGTTTTTGATGTGTGAACTTACACTGTATTTATTCAACATTACCACAAAGCAACTTCTATATCATAAATTCTTAATGCATTTGTTGTAAAGAACTGAGTGCACATGGTTACAAAAAATACGGTAATAATGGAGATTGTAGTAAGGCAAAAATTGGAATAAACTATCAAAAGTAGCATGTCGCACTCAAGTTATGGCTTATTAAACTTACTGGCAACTCAGACGTTGATGAGATTGAGTACCGCTCATATAGCTGCCATTTCTCTAACAGGGAAGTTTTCAACCACAAAAGCTCTGTAACTGTGGTGGGTTGAGGAAAACATATTTTGTGAGTAGGTGTGACATACCTCTTCCAAAATAATGTGCATTTGAAGTAATTTTGTGATGGTTACTAAATTAGCCATATTGTTGCAGTTGGTGGATTAACATACGTCCTTTAGGTTGTTTAAAATGTGCACTGGGTCCCCATATGAATATAAATGCTGAAATTGGTCAGTCACACACTCGTATCTCAGCAACCATACCATCTAGAACAATCATGGAGCTACCAGCATACTCACCAATCCTTCCTCATTCCAGTGCAAGTTTCTCCAGGCTTCTAGGTGGGTCATTGAAGAACATAGAGGAGGAGAATAAAGATAAGTTTTAACCAGGGAGGAAATATAAAGGTGTTGGCAGTGTGTCAGTCTTCCTCTATCCCTGCGAGTGAAGCCGAATAGGCGGGGCTAAAAAGGGGAGGAAGTTAACTCAAAACATTGAGGTTTCACAAGATGACTTACTACATTTAATTGCATTCTGGTGTTCACCACAGATATAGAAAAATGGTATTTGATATGCAAGGTATATACTGTATACATATTTCTTGCCAGTGATACCGATTTTTTTTTTTTTTTAAACAACGGAGGAAGGAAAAACAAATGAATAAAGAAAATAATCCATACACCTGATTACTGGTGTCCTCTGTTTATAAAATATCTGTAACAGTTAGGCTTGAACAGCTGTGGGTTGAAATTTGGAGGGAAACAACTCTGGGGAAGCGAGTTCCAGAGAGATGGAGTTCAGGGAATGAAAGAATTCTCATAGGCAGAAGTTCTGCAGTATGGCTGAATGACATTCCAGTCATGAGCGCTACGTGTATCACGAGGGAAGGCATGGAGAGGTGGCATCATGGACGCAACTTCGTCTTAGCATTTGCCATAAAAATATCTAAAATAATGCAAGGGAGACAACATTCCTTCTTACTCGTAGGGGAGGTAGTTTATTTGTAATGGCAGGGTTATTAATAATTCTAACAGCTTTGTTCTGAATGGAAGCCCCCACAAACTGGAGAAAGATGCCACCTCTCGCCAGATAACAATGTAAAGTGCAAAAGTGGGGTCAACTTTAATTACTCTATGTTATACAATTTTTATGGTATTTTACTGAAAATATGATATTTATTGATTTATCTACATATAATACTGGAGAAAAAATGGCTTCTTTATCAAAATATAAAAAAAAAAAAAAGGTTGCGTCCATCTCAGTTTAGGGACAGCCTACATACGAGCCTTACGTTGCCTGAGTATTGGTCACTGTCGTGTTTGTAAGTGACAAATGTACATTTGTAAAAAATGGTAAATGGGTATAACAATATTGTATCCCACATAGCAAATGATGGAAATGTGGTACTTAAACAATCAAAGATCGTATGAACTCACTGCGCTCATATGTAGATGCTTTCTCTTGGGCAGAGTGGCGTAGTTTGTGTGCCTGCGACCAGGGGCCCATGGTGGCTCTGATGATGTGTATAAACCACACCTGATGCTCGCGCCTTTTGAAATCGGCCGATAAATCCGGAAAATGTAGTGCCGTGGTAGACTGCGCAGCTAAAATATGTGGAAAAATAGATTGTAGCAGAAATGAGACGTTTTCTCAAAGCAAGAGGAATACCACGCTCTTAAAAATTCGGGTCGTTGATCTCGACCACATAAGATTTCGGCAGTACAATTCTTACTATTACTAAGTGTATAATGGATAGAATCATGTCAAGATTTGCCAAATGAAAGATTACGATCTTTGGAAACTGTATGATAAATTTTTCCAACAACTGAGATAACACTTTATAAAAATGTGCTGAATGCAAAAACACACAATAAGCTTTAATGGTTTTTAGTAAACTCCATGAAGAACTTTTCACAGTAAATCTCGTTTAGGGCATCAGTAAGATATCTAAGATGAAAATAATACTGGTATAATGCTTTATGCACGAGTAATAATCCTGATAGGAATTTTTTAATGGAAGGTACACCAACTCCGAGCAGAAAGTGACTCCGTTCTGTTTAGTGATCCGGCGAACACTAGTAACTTTCAGGAGTTTGTGGGGGCTCCTATTTTGTCTAGTTGTTTTAATGCAACCTCTCCACATCCATTCCATAAGGGTGAGCAATATTCAAGCTGAGAGCACAAATGACTCTCATAAATTATAACAAACTGCTCATCAGTGAAGAAGTTACGGACTCTGTACAATAATCCAAAGCTGCGTTTTTGTCGTCCAAGCTGACGGATCAGATTCGAAGCCACCTTCGGTGAAACCAAGCAGCGCCGTTTTTGTCGGCCAAAGTGATAAGAAGCTGGCCCAAGCATTTGTCAATGAAACCAAGACCGTCTTCGTATCTCACCCAAGCGTGGTTGGGAGCAGTCTTGGTGTAGCTTGGGATGTGTGAGATCAGCCAACAAGGATACGCAAATATCATGAAATAAGCATGACGTACATGAAATTAGGTGCAGGTGGCTAATATTAACGACAAATAGAGCCAGTTCATCACAAATAACGGCTACGTATTCACAGGAGCTAAATCGCGGCCGTGAGGACTCATCTTGAAGTTGGAAAAGTGCAAGAGCTGCACACCTGGTACGAGTACTGTAATGCTGTGTTTTTAAGGCGACTTCTCGTCGTAAAAACACGAGCACTGGAACGGGGTCCTTTGGCTAGACCGGATGTAATGCACTAACAAAGGAACAGGGCATAAAAAGAGACAGTACACCGAATCACATATCTTGCTTAAATTCTATCCCTTACAGTGCTACATACACAATATTTGACACACAATAAAACAGAGATACAATAATACACTTATAACGGGATCCAATATGCATTTACACTAGGCACAGGGCAGTCAGGGATACGTGTTACTGTTACTTAGAAGAGGTATCACTTCACTGCGGTTGTCAATTGAGAGTAATTGTCGTGTCACTGGTGGATAATAATAAACGGGGGATTTTCACTTGTATTCACTGTGATCGGGAGTCTGTGGAGGAGATGTTACTATAATAGAAGTAGGGTGCGTATGGCGACATCCGACACAGTCACCTAGTGGCAGGGGAGCACTTCACTTGCCTTTCGGCTCACTCACGCACCTACCTTCAATTCCACAGAAAACTCTCCGCTTCCTTTCTGAGAGGGGGAACTGAACTGTTTAACGTTTACGTACGACTTATTATGATACCACTGTTTAATATAACTTTTATTGGACACTGCCACTGTGCATTGGATCACTGTCACTGTATTAGGGGTCACTGTCACTGTTCTGCCCTTGTTTCTTGGGTAATTGAATCACTGGTACTTACTGTCAGGGAGGCTCCCTTGCTTAGGGCCTCGACCTGAGGGGCGGCTCCTTCCTAGGGCCGCGCTGGTGGGGTGCAGGGAGGCCCTGTAGTCTGGGGGCCTCGACCTGATCGGGGGCCCTCGGGACTAGGACCGAACAGTCGGAGGATTCGGGCCTGCTTCCTCTGCTGCCGGGGCGTGAGAGAACCTAGGTCGCCGTTGTCGGGGACCGTGGTGGAAGGCCTGGGCGTCCGGGGGCTGCAGGTGCTCAGGGGAGAGGCGCCGTCAGGGCTGGGTTGCGGCAGCGTCTCCGGTAGGGCTCCAACAGTGCTAAGGAGCGTCCGGGTGTGGGCAGTAACTCTGCAATCGGGCCTTGCCACCACTCTAACGCCTCCACTTGGCCAAGAAGCCTGGATGGCGATGAAGGGCTCCCCGGAGGGAAAGAGGCTTGAGGGAGACTCACACTCTTCGTGGTTCCCTGAGTGTGTTCATTGGGCTGAGGTGGGGCTCTACTTCCCCTAGTGTGGACTTTGGCTGGTGCCGTGAACTTGCCCGGCGTGCGAGGGACACCAGTAGGGTGATCGGGGTCTCCCTTTCGCCGAGGCAAGAGGCCGTCAACGTGGTGTTCCTCCCGCAGTAGGGGACAAGCCGGAGTGAGGGGCTCAAGGGCCGCACTCTCTCCAATACGGACAGATCCTACCGTCAGGGGATTCTCCACCCTGGTACGTGCCCCAGCTGTAGCTGAGTGTCTGCCCGTACGGGAAACGACTAACTTTCTACGATCTGGTGTGGCGATGACATAGTTGACATCACTGAGTTTCTTCTCCACGAAATAAGGACCACTAAACTTGGCTTGAAGAGGTTGCCCATGAACTGGTAGCAGAATCAAAACCTGATCTCCTGGCTGAAAGTGGCGTAACCTGGACTTCTTATCATACCAAGTCTTCATCTTCTCCTGAGCAGCTCCTAAATTCTCTCTCGCCAGCTGTAAAGCAGTGGACAGCCGTTCTTTGAACTTCATCACATACTCCAGCAGGTTGACGTCATCTTCCTCCGACAGCCAGCATTCCTTGAGTAGCTTAAGGGGTCCTCTTACTTCATGGCCAAACAGTAGTTCAAAAGGTGAGAAGCCCAGTGATTCATTTGGAGATTCTCTTGCGGCAAATACGACGAATGGAAGATCTTTATCCCAGTCTTTCTGATGTTCCAAACAGTATTTCTTGAGCATCGATTTAAGTGTTTGATGATATCTCTCCAACGCTCCTTGGGTCTGGGGATGGTAAGCTGAAGACGTGATCTGGGTGATGCCCAACTCTTTCAGAGACTGCTTGAAAACGTTTGACATGAAATTACTTCCCCGGTCTGACTGTACCTCCTTGGGCAGACCAAACTTTGTGAAGAACCCTAGCATTTCCTTAACCACGTTCTTTGCTGAGATATTTCTAAGTGGAATGGCTTCAGGATAACGAGTAGCCATATCAATCATGGTCAACACATAAGAAAATCCTGAAGAAGTCTTAGGAAGAGGGCCCACAATATCCACCAACACACGGGTGAAAGGCACCTCAAAAGGAGGAATGGGAACTAGAGGTGCAACCTTTTCAGTATGATTACACTTCCCCACAACTTGACAGGTGTGACAAGACTTACAATACCAAGAAACATCCCTGAAGATACCTGGCCAGTAGAAGTGTTTCAAAATGCGTGCCACAGTCTTCCTCACTCCAAGGTGTCCTGCCAAACTGGAATCATGAGCCACTCGAATGATATCCTGCCTACAAACACGAGGAATGACAACTTGATGTACAACCTCCCATTCACAGTCGGCTGATGCTGTTGGGGGTCTCCACTTCCTCATAAGTACTCCTGACTTTACATAATAACAAGTAGAAGCACCGGCTGACTCTTCTTCACTGTAAGCAGAGTTAGCTAGACCTTTCAACTCAGGGTCAGCAACCTGCAACTCAACCAACTCTTGACGGGGTACTGCCTCAACACTACAGGGTACTGCCTCATCTGGTGAGTGGTCCAAATTAGCAAGAAAAGTGTCAGCTAGGATAACATCATCATCATCATTATCCTCTAAATCACCAGTAACTTTAGACTTAGCCCTAGTGACAGCACATGCAGGGAACACATCAGGGACATCACAATCCTGGGACACAGCCTCTGGCTCACCAGACAACTGAGGAGCTGGACACACTTGACTTCCACCAATATCATTTCCAAGTAAGAAAGTTACACCTGACATTGGGAGTGTCTCAACCAACCCAACCATAACGGAACCATTAACAAAACCAGACTCTAAATTCACTCTGCACGGAGGGACAGAGAAGTAATTATTCCCTACACCTTGTAAGATTACAGTTTCATCAGAGGAATTAACATTAGAGCCTAGAACACTGGTCAGCATAAGGGATTGGCACAAATAACGGCTACGTATTCACAGGAGCTAAATCGCGGCCGTGAGGACTCATCTTGAAGTTGGAAAAGTGCAAGAGCTGCACACCTGGTACGAGTACTGTAATGCTGTGTTTTTAAGGCGACTTCTCGTCGTAAAAACACGAGCACTGGAACGGGGTCCTTTGGCTAGACCGGATGTAATGCACTAACAAAGGAACAGGGCATAAAAAGAGACAGTACACCGAATCACATCTCTTGCTTAAATTCTATCCCTTACAGTGCTACATACACAATATTTGACACACAATAAAACAGAGATACAATAATACACTTATAACGGGATCCAATATGCTTTTACACTAGGCACAGGGCAGTCAGGGATACGTGTTACTGTTACTTAGAAGAGGTATCACTTCACTGCGGTTGTCAATTGAGAGTAATTGTCGTGTCACTGGTGGATAATAATAAACGGGGATTTTCACTTGTATTCACTGTGATCGGGAGTCTGTGGAGGAGATGTTACTATAATAGAAGTAGGGTGCATATGGCGACATCCGACACAGTCACCTAGTGGCAGGGGAGCACTTCACTTGCCTTTCGGCTCACTCACGCACCTACCTTCAATTCCACAGAAAACTCTCCGCTTCCTTTCTGAGAGGGGGAACTGAACTGTTTAACGTTTACGTACGACTTATTATGATACCACTGTTTAATATAACTTTTATTGGACACTGCCACTGTGCATTGGATCACTGTCACTGTATTAGGGGTCACTGTCACTGTTCTGCCCTTGTTTCTTGGGTAATTGAATCACTGGTACTTACTGTCAGGGAGGCTCCCTTGCTTAGGGCCTCGACCTGAGGGGCGGCTCCTTCCTAGGGCCGCGCTGGTGGGGTGCAGGGAGGCCCTGTAGTCTGGGGGCCTCGACCTGATCGGGGGCCCTCGGGACTAGGACCGAACAGTCGGAGGATTCGGACCTGCTTCCTCTGCTGCCGGGGCGTGAGAGAACCTAGGTCGCCGTTGTCGGGGACCGTGGTGGAAGGCCTGGGCGTCCGGGGGCTGCAGGTGCTCAGGGGGAGAGGCGCCGTCAGGGCTGGGTTGCGGCAGCGTCTCCGGTAGGGCTCCAACAGTGCTAAGGAGCGTCCGGGTGTGGGCAGTAACTCTGCAATCGGGCCTTGCCACCACTCTAACGCCTCCACTTGGCCAAGAAGCCTGGATGGCGATGAAGGGCTCCCCGGAGGGAAAGAGGCTTGAGGGAGACTCACACTCTTCGTGGTTCCCTGAGTGTGTTCATTGGGCTGAGGTGGGGCTCTACTTCCCCTAGTGTGGACTTTGGCTGGTGCCGTGAACTTGCCCGGCGTGCGAGGGACACCAGTAGGGTGATCGGGGTCGCCCTTTCGCCGAGGCAAGAGGCCGTCAACGTGGTGTTCCTCCCGCAGTAGGGGACAAGCCGGAATGAGCGGCTCAAGGGCCGCACTCTCTCCAATACGGACAGATCCTACCGTCAGGGGATTCTCCACCCTGGTACGTGCCCCAGCTGTAGCTGAGTGTCTGCTCGTACGGGAAACGACTAACTTTCTACGATCTGGTTTGGCGATGACATAGTTGACATCACTGAGTTTCTTCTCCACGAAATAAGGACCACTAAACTTGGCTTGAAGAGGTTGCCCATGAACTGGTAGCAGAATCAAAACCTGATCTCCTGGCTGAAAGTGGCGTAACCTGGACTTCTTATCATACCAAGTCTTCATCTTCTCCTGAGCAGCTCCTAAATTCTCTCTTGCCAGCTGTAAAGCAGTGGACAGCCGTTCTTTGAACTTCATCACATACTCCAGCAGGTTGACGTCATCTTCCTCCGACAGCCAGCATTCCTTGAGTAGCTTAAGGGGTCCTCTTACTTCATGGCCAAACAGTAGTTCAAAAGGTGAGAAGCCCAGTGATTCATTTGGAGATTCTCTTGCGGCAAATACGACGAATGGAAGACCTTTATCCCAGTCTTTCTGATGTTCCAAATAGTATTTCTTGAGCATCGATTTAAGTGTTTGATGATATCTCTCCAATGCTCCTTGGGTCTGGGGATGGTAAGCTGAAGGCGTGATCTTGGTGATGCCCAACTCTTTCAGAGACTGCTTGAAAACGTTTGACATGAAATTACTTCCCCGGTCTGACTGTACCTCCTTGGGCAGACCAAACTTTGTGAAGAACCCTAGCATTTCCTTAACCACGTTCTTTGCTGAGATATTTCTAAGTGGAATGGCTTCAGGATAACGAGTAGCCATATCAATCATGGTCAACACATAAGAAAATCCTGAAGAAGTCTTAGGAAGAGGGCCCACAATATCCACCAACACACGGGTGAAAGGCGCCTCAAAAGGAGGAATGGGAACTAGAGGTGCAACCTTTTCAGTCTGATTACACTTCCCCACAACTTGACAGGTGTGACAAGACTTACAATACCAAGAAACATCCCTGAAGATACCTGGCCAGTAGAAGTGTTTCAAAATGCGTGCCACAGTCTTCCTCACTCCAAGGTGTCCTGCCAAACTGGAATCATGAGCCACTCGAATGATATCCTGCCTACAAACACGAGGGATGACAACTTGATGTACAACCTCCCATTCACAGTCGGCTGATGCTGTTGGGGGTCTCCACTTCCTCATAAGTACTCCTGACTTTACATAATAACAAGTAGAAGCACCGGCTGACTCTTCTTCACTGTAAGCAGAGTTAGCTAGACCTTTCAACTCAGGGTCAGCAACCTGCAACTCAACCAACTCTTGACGGGGTACTGCCTCAACACTACGGGGTACTGCCTCATCTGGTGAGTGGTCCAAATTAGCAAGAAAAGTGTCAGCTAGGATAACATCATCATCATCATTATCCTCTAAATCACCAGTAACTTTAGACTTAGCCCTAGTGACAGCACATGCAGGGAACACATCAGGGACATCACAATCCTGGGACACAGCCACTGGCTCACCAGACAACTGAGGAGCTGGACACACTTGACTTCCACCAATATCATTTCCAAGTAAGAAAGTTACACCTGACATTGGGAGTGTCTCAACCAACCCAACCATAACGGAACCATTAACAAAACCAGACTCTAAATTCACTCTGCACAGAGGGACAGAGAAGTAATTATTCCCTACACCTTGTAAGATTACAGTTTCATCAGAGGAATTAACATTAGAGCCTAGAACACTGGTCAGCATAAGGGATTGGCAAGCACCTGTATCACGATATATTTTAACTGATTTCCTGTCATTACTGTCCAGAGTACTGACAAAACCATCAGACAGGAAATTAGCACATGAACTCTTGAGAGTGTCACCCACGTTACTGCTCAAAAGAGGAGCTCCATCATGAGAATTTAAGTTACCCCTCAAAGCAGGTTCAGTTAACTCAGTTAAAGAATTCTGGGAACTCTCAAGAGTGGACACTAGACCAATTGACTGAATATTTAAAGATTCCTTTTTGTTCACATCCCGCTGTCTCCTGAAACATCTCTCCGTAGTATGACCAAGCTTACTACAATAAGTACATTTACTTTTCTGAAATCTAGAGGTGAAGCTGGTATTTACTTCCTGAGAAACATCATCCTTATTCTCTTTCCTGTTACCTGTACTCTGGGTAGAGGCAACGTACTTACTCTCAGCTTTCCCTTTTTCTCTAGAATATCTCTTGTGAGTGAGAACATACTCATCAGCTAAAACTGCAGCATCAGACAAATTATCTATTCTTTTCTCATCAAGATATAGGCTTACATCTTTACTAATACACCTTTTGAAGTCCTCCAGCAAAATCATCTGCTTAAATTTGTCAAAATCAGAATCCACATTCTTAGAATTTAACCACTGCTCTAACAGATCTTCTTTGATTTTTGCATACTCAACATGGGATTGCTTATCTTGCTTGTAAGTTGTCCTAAATTTTACTCTATAGGCTTCAGGAACAAGCTCATAGGCCTTAAGAATCAAGCTCTTAACTACATCATAATTATCACATCGATCCTGAGGCAAAGATGCATAAGTTACTTGAGCTTTACCGGTGAGAACAATCTGAAGGAGTACTGGCCAATACTTTTTGGCCAATTAAAACCTGTAGCAACCCTCTCAAACAACTGAAAATACTTTGTTAAATCAGATTCATTAAAAGGAGGGACAAGTTTAACATTTTTAGCCACATCAAAATCATCAGAGCTAGATGTTCCAGTTCCACCTTGTTTCATGCGATACTCATGGTCTGCCTGAATCCTAGCAATTTCAACTTGTGCCTCAGCCTCCTTAGAACGGGCCTCCGCCTCCTTAGCACGAGACTCCTGCAGGGCTAGCTGTAACTTAGCTAATTCAATCTGCGTTTGCTCATTTGGAGGAGTTACATTAAACAAGCTTTCATTAATCATGTCAACAATCTGATCTTTAGAATGATGAGAGCGAACAACAATTCCCAATTGTTGAGCAACAAGCTTAAGTTCATTCTTTGTTCTGTTTTCTATATCACACACTGTTTGCACATTTGACAAAAAATCTTTGGCTTCATCAAGTGTATTAATAGTAGACATAATTAATAAGTAACAGTCACAGAATATCAAGCAATATCCTTATGATAATATCCTGAATATCCTGATATGAGGTCGCCAAATTTATGTTACGGAACAGAGAAAGATAACGTACACTTTAAGTGAGAATACTAAGAGTCACTACTGTCCCGTAAAGTTCCAGGTTCAAAACAAAAGAGTTAGGTAAAATTACAAGTTAAAGTTTAATGCTCAAACTAACAACAAAACATTCAGGACTCATAAGGATAATGTAATGGCAAATAAACAGGTTAAATATATGGTTAACTGCAATAGCCTCTATTAACACGACATTAGCAAGAGTAAATTTATCTAAGTCAGCCCTGATAAAATGAGATACCAGATAATACTCAGTGAATACCAGATAAATTATTACAGATACAAACTATTATCAAAAATGACTGACATAAAACCCAACATCAATCAAAAACCTCACTAGGCCTAAGAATTAACCTTATGCTACACAGTACAAGAAAAAATGCAACAGTTATACTCAAATTACACACAGCTGC
Source organism: Coenobita brevimanus (assembly GCF_032717465.1). Lineage (NCBI taxonomy): Eukaryota > Metazoa > Arthropoda > Malacostraca > Decapoda > Coenobitidae > Coenobita > Coenobita brevimanus. Next base: position 57,878 of record NW_027643533.1, read on the forward strand.
TAGATGTTTGGAGATTTCTTGAGCACTCACAATAATAATATCTGTACAGGGGAGGACAGAGATGTGAACAAAATGAGGAGCAGATCTAAGTGGCCATGATGCAGAGACTGAGCTCATTATATAGGGGCCGGCAGAGCTTGATACAACTTGTAAGAAGGACGCGCAAATGAAGCCATGGGGACAAAGAGTTGACAATCCCGCTTTGAACAACAGAGAGGACGACTTACTCTACTATAACGGTAGAAGGGGGAACTGAGGCAGAACACGCTCGTGATCAAACATGCAGCACACTGTGCGTTAAAAATCACACAAAGGATGATGAAATCATAGGCTATGTAACACCTTCTAAGCTGTACATCTAACCCTATCCCCTCAAACGCTGATGACTCCACCCTTCACCTTTCCATTCAATTCCCACAACATCCATCTCAGCAGTTACTTCAACAAACAAGGGATGAGGCTATGGCACACCTAATGTCTGACTTGGCTCATATCTCTGACTGGGGTAAAAATAATCTGGTTGTTTTTAATGCATCAAAGACCCAGTCCTTACACCTATCAACCCGACAAAATCTTCCACAGGTGTACCCACTAATGTTTAATAATATTCAGCTTAATCCTGCATCATCCTTGAACATGCTTGGGGTTTCATTTACTCGGGACTTATCTGGGAAAGATCATATTACATCTCTTGTAAAATCTGCTTCCAAGAGATTGGGTGTGCTAAGCCTACTCCATTCCTTCTTTACCCCTGCACAATTGTTGACTCTATACAGGGGTTTTATCCGCCCCTGCGTGGAGTACAACTCTCATGTGTGGGGAGGCTCCCCACACAGCTCTTCTCAATAGAGTGGAGTCAAAGGCTTTTCGTCTTATTAACTCTCCCCCTCTTACTGACTCCCTTCAACCTCTGTCTTTTCGCCGCACTGTTGCATCTTTATCTCTTTTCTATCGCTACTTCAATGGTCACTGTTCCTATGAACTGTCTGCATGCATTCCTTCACCTCTACGACGGGCGCGTAGCACCCATCTAGCAGCAAACTCTCACCCCCTTTCTGTCCAACTCTCTAATGCAAGAGTTAACTCCCAGTCCTTCATTTATGTAACACGTCAACTCTGGAACTGTCTCCCTCTGTCTGTATTTCCTGTTTTCTATGATATTCAGTCTTTCAAACGCAGTGTGTCCAGGCATCTCGAAATGAATGGATCTTGAATTTGGCTCTCTATTGTATTTTGTTTTTCTCCTGGAAGGAACAGTTCTGTGGGCTCATTGCCTTTGGTTCCTTCTTCCTCAAAAAAAAAAAAAAAAAAAAAAAAAAAAAAAAAAAGGGCCATGATAACGGGCTGTGAAGCCTATGCTCAGAGTTGGACACATTAAAAAAAAGTAATGTAGAGTAGTACATAAGATGGTAAGAGAAAAATGTTTGGGAGAGCATGCTGTCTATGTTTGTGTCACACTGAAAATGATCATGAAAGGTGAATGGTCAGGGTATCCTGAGGGGTAATGAAAAGGGAGCCCCAGTTTCCCCTGTCACAAGCGTTCCAGTCCTCCTCACGAGTACCTACCTTATTGGCTGGTGCTAGAGCCTACTGTTTTTGATGTGTGAACTTACACTGTATTTATTCAACATTACCACAAAGCAACTTCTATATCATAAATTCTTAATGCATTTGTTGTAAAGAACTGAGTGCACATGGTTACAAAAAATACGGTAATAATGGAGATTGTAGTAAGGCAAAAATTGGAATAAACTATCAAAAGTAGCATGTCGCACTCAAGTTATGGCTTATTAAACTTACTGGCAACTCAGACGTTGATGAGATTGAGTACCGCTCATATAGCTGCCATTTCTCTAACAGGGAAGTTTTCAACCACAAAAGCTCTGTAACTGTGGTGGGTTGAGGAAAACATATTTTGTGAGTAGGTGTGACATACCTCTTCCAAAATAATGTGCATTTGAAGTAATTTTGTGATGGTTACTAAATTAGCCATATTGTTGCAGTTGGTGGATTAACATACGTCCTTTAGGTTGTTTAAAATGTGCACTGGGTCCCCATATGAATATAAATGCTGAAATTGGTCAGTCACACACTCGTATCTCAGCAACCATACCATCTAGAACAATCATGGAGCTACCAGCATACTCACCAATCCTTCCTCATTCCAGTGCAAGTTTCTCCAGGCTTCTAGGTGGGTCATTGAAGAACATAGAGGAGGAGAATAAAGATAAGTTTTAACCAGGGAGGAAATATAAAGGTGTTGGCAGTGTGTCAGTCTTCCTCTATCCCTGCGAGTGAAGCCGAATAGGCGGGGCTAAAAGGGGAGGAAGTTAACTCAAAACATTGAGGTTTCACAAGATGACTTACTACATTTAATTGCATTCTGGTGTTCACCACAGATATAGAAAAATGGTATTTGATATGCAAGGTATATACTGTATACATATTTCTTGCCAGTGATACCGATTTTTTTTTTTTTTTAAACAACGGAGGAAGGAAAAACAAATGAATAAAGAAAATAATCCATACACCTGATTACTGGTGTCCTCTGTTTATAAAATATCTGTAACAGTTAGGCTTGAACAGCTGTGGGTTGAAATTTGGAGGGAAACAACTCTGGGGAAGCGAGTTCCAGAGAGATGGAGTTCAGGGAATGAAAGAATTCTCATAGGCAGAAGTTCTGCAGTATGGCTGAATGACATTCCAGTCATGAGCGCTACGTGTATCACGAGGGAAGGCATGGAGAGGTGGCATCATGGACGCAACTTCGTCTTAGCATTTGCCATAAAAATATCTAAAATAATGCAAGGGAGACAACATTCCTTCTTACTCGTAGGGGAGGTAGTTTATTTGTAATGGCAGGGTTATTAATAATTCTAACAGCTTTGTTCTGAATGGAAGCCCCCACAAACTGGAGAAAGATGCCACCTCTCGCCAGATAACAATGTAAAGTGCAAAAGTGGGGTCAACTTTAATTACTCTATGTTATACAATTTTTATGGTATTTTACTGAAAATATGATATTTATTGATTTATCTACATATAATACTGGAGAAAAAATGGCTTCTTTATCAAAATATAAAAAAAAAAAAAAAGGTTGCGTCCATCTCAGTTTAGGGACAGCCTACATACGAGCCTTACGTTGCCTGAGTATTGGTCACTGTCGTGTTTGTAAGTGACAAATGTACATTTGTAAAAAATGGTAAATGGGTATAACAATATTGTATCCCACATAGCAAATGATGGAAATGTGGTACTTAAACAATCAAAGATCGTATGAACTCACTGCGCTCATATGTAGATGCTTTCTCTTGGGCAGAGTGGCGTAGTTTGTGTGCCTGCGACCAGGGGCCCATGGTGGCTCTGATGATGTGTATAAACCACACCTGATGCTCGCGCCTTTTGAAATCGGCCGATAAATCCGGAAAATGTAGTGCCGTGGTAGACTGCGCAGCTAAAATATGTGGAAAAATAGATTGTAGCAGAAATGAGACGTTTTCTCAAAGCAAGAGGAATACCACGCTCTTAAAAATTCGGGTCGTTGATCTCGACCACATAAGATTTCGGCAGTACAATTCTTACTATTACTAAGTGTATAATGGATAGAATCATGTCAAGATTTGCCAAATGAAAGATTACGATCTTTGGAAACTGTATGATAAATTTTTCCAACAACTGAGATAACACTTTATAAAAATGTGCTGAATGCAAAAACACACAATAAGCTTTAATGGTTTTTAGTAAACTCCATGAAGAACTTTTCACAGTAAATCTCGTTTAGGGCATCAGTAAGATATCTAAGATGAAAATAATACTGGTATAATGCTTTATGCACGAGTAATAATCCTGATAGGAATTTTTTTAATGGAAGGTACACCAACTCCGAGCAGAAAGTGACTCCGTTCTGTTTAGTGATCCGGCGAACACTAGTAACTTTCAGGAGTTTGTGGGGGCTCCTATTTTGTCTAGTTGTTTTAATGCAACCTCTCCACATCCATTCCATAAGGGTGAGCAATATTCAAGCTGAGAGCACAAATGACTCTCATAAATTATAACAAACTGCTCATCAGTGAAGAAGTTACGGACTCTGTACAATAATCCAAAGCTGCGTTTTTGTCGTCCAAGCTGACGGATCAGATTCGAAGCCACCTTCGGTGAAACCAAGCAGCGCCGTTTTTGTCGGCCAAAGTGATAAGAAGCTGGCCCAAGCATTTGTCAATGAAACCAAGACCGTCTTCGTATCTCACCCAAGCGTGGTTGGGAGCAGTCTTGGTGTAGCTTGGGATGTGTGAGATCAGCCAACAAGGATACGCAAATATCATGAAATAAGCATGACGTACATGAAATTAGGTGCAGGTGGCTAATATTAACGACAAATAGAGCCAGTTCATCACAAATAACGGCTACGTATTCACAGGAGCTAAATCGCGGCCGTGAGGACTCATCTTGAAGTTGGAAAAGTGCAAGAGCTGCACACCTGGTACGAGTACTGTAATGCTGTGTTTTTAAGGCGACTTCTCGTCGTAAAAACACGAGCACTGGAACGGGGTCCTTTGGCTAGACCGGATGTAATGCACTAACAAAGGAACAGGGCATAAAAAGAGACAGTACACCGAATCACATATCTTGCTTAAATTCTATCCCTTACAGTGCTACATACACAATATTTGACACACAATAAAACAGAGATACAATAATACACTTATAACGGGATCCAATATGCATTTACACTAGGCACAGGGCAGTCAGGGATACGTGTTACTGTTACTTAGAAGAGGTATCACTTCACTGCGGTTGTCAATTGAGAGTAATTGTCGTGTCACTGGTGGATAATAATAAACGGGGGATTTTCACTTGTATTCACTGTGATCGGGAGTCTGTGGAGGAGATGTTACTATAATAGAAGTAGGGTGCGTATGGCGACATCCGACACAGTCACCTAGTGGCAGGGGAGCACTTCACTTGCCTTTCGGCTCACTCACGCACCTACCTTCAATTCCACAGAAAACTCTCCGCTTCCTTTCTGAGAGGGGGAACTGAACTGTTTAACGTTTACGTACGACTTATTATGATACCACTGTTTAATATAACTTTTATTGGACACTGCCACTGTGCATTGGATCACTGTCACTGTATTAGGGGTCACTGTCACTGTTCTGCCCTTGTTTCTTGGGTAATTGAATCACTGGTACTTACTGTCAGGGAGGCTCCCTTGCTTAGGGCCTCGACCTGAGGGGCGGCTCCTTCCTAGGGCCGCGCTGGTGGGGTGCAGGGAGGCCCTGTAGTCTGGGGGCCTCGACCTGATCGGGGGCCCTCGGGACTAGGACCGAACAGTCGGAGGATTCGGGCCTGCTTCCTCTGCTGCCGGGGCGTGAGAGAACCTAGGTCGCCGTTGTCGGGGACCGTGGTGGAAGGCCTGGGCGTCCGGGGGCTGCAGGTGCTCAGTGGGAGAGGCGCCGTCAGGGCTGGGTTGCGGCAGCGTCTCCGGTAGGGCTCCAACAGTGCTAAGGAGCGTCCGGGTGTGGGCAGTAACTCTGCAATCGGGCCTTGCCACCACTCTAACGCCTCCACTTGGCCAAGAAGCCTGGATGGCGATGAAGGGCTCCCCGGAGGGAAAGAGGCTTGAGGGAGACTCACACTCTTCGTGGTTCCCTGAGTGTGTTCATTGGGCTGAGGTGGGGCTCTACTTCCCCTAGTGTGGACTTTGGCTGGTGCCGTGAACTTGCCCGGCGTGCGAGGGACACCAGTAGGGTGATCGGGGTCTCCCTTTCGCCGAGGCAAGAGGCCGTCAACGTGGTGTTCCTCCCGCAGTAGGGGACAAGCCGGAGTGAGGGGCTCAAGGGCCGCACTCTCTCCAATACGGACAGATCCTACCGTCAGGGGATTCTCCACCCTGGTACGTGCCCCAGCTGTAGCTGAGTGTCTGCCCGTACGGGAAACGACTAACTTTCTACGATCTGGTGTGGCGATGACATAGTTGACATCACTGAGTTTCTTCTCCACGAAATAAGGACCACTAAACTTGGCTTGAAGAGGTTGCCCATGAACTGGTAGCAGAATCAAAACCTGATCTCCTGGCTGAAAGTGGCGTAACCTGGACTTCTTATCATACCAAGTCTTCATCTTCTCCTGAGCAGCTCCTAAATTCTCTCTCGCCAGCTGTAAAGCAGTGGACAGCCGTTCTTTGAACTTCATCACATACTCCAGCAGGTTGACGTCATCTTCCTCCGACAGCCAGCATTCCTTGAGTAGCTTAAGGGGTCCTCTTACTTCATGGCCAAACAGTAGTTCAAAAGGTGAGAAGCCCAGTGATTCATTTGGAGATTCTCTTGCGGCAAATACGACGAATGGAAGATCTTTATCCCAGTCTTTCTGATGTTCCAAACAGTATTTCTTGAGCATCGATTTAAGTGTTTGATGATATCTCTCCAACGCTCCTTGGGTCTGGGGATGGTAAGCTGAAGACGTGATCTGGGTGATGCCCAACTCTTTCAGAGACTGCTTGAAAACGTTTGACATGAAATTACTTCCCCGGTCTGACTGTACCTCCTTGGGCAGACCAAACTTTGTGAAGAACCCTAGCATTTCCTTAACCACGTTCTTTGCTGAGATATTTCTAAGTGGAATGGCTTCAGGATAACGAGTAGCCATATCAATCATGGTCAACACATAAGAAAATCCTGAAGAAGTCTTAGGAAGAGGGCCCACAATATCCACCAACACACGGGTGAAAGGCACCTCAAAAGGAGGAATGGGAACTAGAGGTGCAACCTTTTCAGTATGATTACACTTCCCCACAACTTGACAGGTGTGACAAGACTTACAATACCAAGAAACATCCCTGAAGATACCTGGCCAGTAGAAGTGTTTCAAAATGCGTGCCACAGTCTTCCTCACTCCAAGGTGTCCTGCCAAACTGGAATCATGAGCCACTCGAATGATATCCTGCCTACAAACACGAGGAATGACAACTTGATGTACAACCTCCCATTCACAGTCGGCTGATGCTGTTGGGGGTCTCCACTTCCTCATAAGTACTCCTGACTTTACATAATAACAAGTAGAAGCACCGGCTGACTCTTCTTCACTGTAAGCAGAGTTAGCTAGACCTTTCAACTCAGGGTCAGCAACCTGCAACTCAACCAACTCTTGACGGGGTACTGCCTCAACACTACAGGGTACTGCCTCATCTGGTGAGTGGTCCAAATTAGCAAGAAAAGTGTCAGCTAGGATAACATCATCATCATCATTATCCTCTAAATCACCAGTAACTTTAGACTTAGCCCTAGTGACAGCACATGCAGGGAACACATCAGGGACATCACAATCCTGGGACACAGCCTCTGGCTCACCAGACAACTGAGGAGCTGGACACACTTGACTTCCACCAATATCATTTCCAAGTAAGAAAGTTACACCTGACATTGGGAGTGTCTCAACCAACCCAACCATAACGGAACCATTAACAAAACCAGACTCTAAATTCACTCTGCACGGAGGGACAGAGAAGTAATTATTCCCTACACCTTGTAAGATTACAGTTTCATCAGAGGAATTAACATTAGAGCCTAGAACACTGGTCAGCATAAGGGATTGGCACAAATAACGGCTACGTATTCACAGGAGCTAAATCGCGGCCGTGAGGACTCATCTTGAAGTTGGAAAAGTGCAAGAGCTGCACACCTGGTACGAGTACTGTAATGCTGTGTTTTTAAGGCGACTTCTCGTCGTAAAAACACGAGCACTGGAACGGGGTCCTTTGGCTAGACCGGATGTAATGCACTAACAAAGGAACAGGGCATAAAAAGAGACAGTACACCGAATCACATCTCTTGCTTAAATTCTATCCCTTACAGTGCTACATACACAATATTTGACACACAATAAAACAGAGATACAATAATACACTTATAACGGGATCCAATATGCTTTTACACTAGGCACAGGGCAGTCAGGGATACGTGTTACTGTTACTTAGAAGAGGTATCACTTCACTGCGGTTGTCAATTGAGAGTAATTGTCGTGTCACTGGTGGATAATAATAAACGGGGGATTTTCACTTGTATTCACTGTGATCGGGAGTCTGTGGAGGAGATGTTACTATAATAGAAGTAGGGTGCATATGGCGACATCCGACACAGTCACCTAGTGGCAGGGGAGCACTTCACTTGCCTTTCGGCTCACTCACGCACCTACCTTCAATTCCACAGAAAACTCTCCGCTTCCTTTCTGAGAGGGGGAACTGAACTGTTTAACGTTTACGTACGACTTATTATGATACCACTGTTTAATATAACTTTTATTGGACACTGCCACTGTGCATTGGATCACTGTCACTGTATTAGGGGTCACTGTCACTGTTCTGCCCTTGTTTCTTGGGTAATTGAATCACTGGTACTTACTGTCAGGGAGGCTCCCTTGCTTAGGGCCTCGACCTGAGGGGCGGCTCCTTCCTAGGGCCGCGCTGGTGGGGTGCAGGGAGGCCCTGTAGTCTGGGGGCCTCGACCTGATCGGGGGCCCTCGGGACTAGGACCGAACAGTCGGAGGATTCGGACCTGCTTCCTCTGCTGCCGGGGCGTGAGAGAACCTAGGTCGCCGTTGTCGGGGACCGTGGTGGAAGGCCTGGGCGTCCGGGGGCTGCAGGTGCTCAGGGGGAGAGACGCCGTCAGGGCTGGGTTGCGGCAGCGTCTCCGGTAGGGCTCCAACAGTGCTAAGGAGCGTCCGGGTGTGGGCAGTAACTCTGCAATCGGGCCTTGCCACCACTCTAACGCCTCCACTTGGCCAAGAAGCCTGGATGGCGATGAAGGGCTCCCCGGAGGGAAAGAGGCTTGAGGGAGACTCACACTCTTCGTGGTTCCCTGAGTGTGTTCATTGGGCTGAGGTGGGGCTCTACTTCCCCTAGTGTGGACTTTGGCTGGTGCCGTGAACTTGCCCGGCGTGCGAGGGACACCAGTAGGGTGATCGGGGTCGCCCTTTCGCCGAGGCAAGAGGCCGTCAACGTGGTGTTCCTCCCGCAGTAGGGGACAAGCCGGAATGAGCGGCTCAAGGGCCGCACTCTCTCCAATACGGACAGATCCTACCGTCAGGGGATTCTCCACCCTGGTACGTGCCCCAGCTGTAGCTGAGTGTCTGCTCGTACGGGAAACGACTAACTTTCTACGATCTGGTTTGGCGATGACATAGTTGACATCACTGAGTTTCTTCTCCACGAAATAAGGACCACTAAACTTGGCTTGAAGAGGTTGCCCATGAACTGGTAGCAGAATCAAAACCTGATCTCCTGGCTGAAAGTGGCGTAACCTGGACTTCTTATCATACCAAGTCTTCATCTTCTCCTGAGCAGCTCCTAAATTCTCTCTTGCCAGCTGTAAAGCAGTGGACAGCCGTTCTTTGAACTTCATCACATACTCCAGCAGGTTGACGTCATCTTCCTCCGACAGCCAGCATTCCTTGAGTAGCTTAAGGGGTCCTCTTACTTCATGGCCAAACAGTAGTTCAAAAGGTGAGAAGCCCAGTGATTCATTTGGAGATTCTCTTGCGGCAAATACGACGAATGGAAGACCTTTATCCCAGTCTTTCTGATGTTCCAAATAGTATTTCTTGAGCATCGATTTAAGTGTTTGATGATATCTCTCCAATGCTCCTTGGGTCTGGGGATGGTAAGCTGAAGGCGTGATCTGGGTGATGCCCAACTCTTTCAGAGACTGCTTGAAAACGTTTGACATGAAATTACTTCCCGGTCTGACTGTACCTCCTTGGGCAGACCAAACTTTGTGAAGAACCCTAGCATTTCCTTAACCACGTTCTTTGCTGAGATATTTCTAAGTGGAATGGCTTCAGGATAACGAGTAGCCATATCAATCATGGTCAACACATAAGAAAATCCTGAAGAAGTCTTAGGAAGAGGGCCCACAATATCCACCAACACACGGGTGAAAGGCGCCTCAAAAGGAGGAATGGGAACTAGAGGTGCAACCTTTTCAGTCTGATTACACTTCCCCACAACTTGACAGGTGTGACAAGACTTACAATACCAAGAAACATCCCTGAAGATACCTGGCCAGTAGAAGTGTTTCAAAATGCGTGCCACAGTCTTCCTCACTCCAAGGTGTCCTGCCAAACTGGAATCATGAGCCACTCGAATGATATCCTGCCTACAAACACGAGGGATGACAACTTGATGTACAACCTCCCATTCACAGTCGGCTGATGCTGTTGGGGGTCTCCACTTCCTCATAAGTACTCCTGACTTTACATAATAACAAGTAGAAGCACCGGCTGACTCTTCTTCACTGTAAGCAGAGTTAGCTAGACCTTTCAACTCAGGGTCAGCAACCTGCAACTCAACCAACTCTTGACGGGGTACTGCCTCAACACTACGGGGTACTGCCTCATCTGGTGAGTGGTCCAAATTAGCAAGAAAAGTGTCAGCTAGGATAACATCATCATCATCATTATCCTCTAAATCACCAGTAACTTTAGACTTAGCCCTAGTGACAGCACATGCAGGGAACACATCAGGGACATCACAATCCTGGGACACAGCCACTGGCTCACCAGACAACTGAGGAGCTGGACACACTTGACTTCCACCAATATCATTTCCAAGTAAGAAAGTTACACCTGACATTGGGAGTGTCTCAACCAACCCAACCATAACGGAACCATTAACAAAACCAGACTCTAAATTCACTCTGCACAGAGGGACAGAGAAGTAATTATTCCCTACACCTTGTAAGATTACAGTTTCATCAGAGGAATTAACATTAGAGCCTAGAACACTGGTCAGCATAAGGGATTGGCAAGCACCTGTATCACGATATATTTTAACTGATTTCCTGTCATTACTGTCCAGAGTACTGACAAAACCATCAGACAGGAAATTAGCACATGAACTCTTGAGAGTGTCACCCACGTTACTGCTCAAAAGAGGAGCTCCATCATGAGAATTTAAGTTACCCCTCAAAGCAGGTTCAGTTAACTCAGTTAAAGAATTCTGGGAACTCTCAAGAGTGGACACTAGACCAATTGACTGAATATTTAAAGATTCCTTTTTGTTCACATCCCGCTGTCTCCTGAAACATCTCTCCGTAGTATGACCAAGCTTACTACAATAAGTACATTTACTTTTCTGAAATCTAGAGGTGAAGCTGGTATTTACTTCCTGAGAAACATCATCCTTATTCTCTTTCCTGTTACCTGTACTCTGGGTAGAGGCAACGTACTTACTCTCAGCTTTCCCTTTTTCTCTAGAATATCTCTTGTGAGTGAGAACATACTCATCAGCTAAAACTGCAGCATCAGACAAATTATCTATTCTTTTCTCATCAAGATATAGGCTTACATCTTTACTAATACACCTTTTGAAGTCCTCCAGCAAAATCATCTGCTTAAATTTGTCAAAATCAGAATCCACATTCTTAGAATTTAACCACTGCTCTAACAGATCTTCTTTGATTTTTGCATACTCAACATGGGATTGCTTATCTTGCTTGTAAGTTGTCCTAAATTTTACTCTATAGGCTTCAGGAACAAGCTCATAGGCCTTAAGAATCAAGCTCTTAACTACATCATAATTATCACATCGATCCTGAGGCAAAGATGCATAAGTTACTTGAGCTTTACCGGTGAGAACAATCTGAAGGAGTACTGGCCAATACTTTTTTGGCCAATTAAAACCTGTAGCAACCCTCTCAAACAACTGAAAATACTTTGTTAAATCAGATTCATTAAAAGGAGGGACAAGTTTAACATTTTTAGCCACATCAAAATCATCAGAGCTAGATGTTCCAGTTCCACCTTGTTTCATGCGATACTCATGGTCTGCCTGAATCCTAGCAATTTCAACTTGTGCCTCAGCCTCCTTAGAACGGGCCTCCGCCTCCTTAGCACGAGACTCCTGCAGGGCTAGCTGTAACTTAGCTAATTCAATCTGCGTTTGCTCATTTGGAGGAGTTACATTAAACAAGCTTTCATTAATCATGTCAACAATCTGATCTTTTAGAATGATGAGAGCGAACAACAATTCCCAATTGTTGAGCAACAAGCTTAAGTTCATTCTTTGTTCTGTTTTCTATATCACACACTGTTTGCACATTTGACAAAAAATCTTTGGCTTCATCAAGTGTATTAATAGTAGACATAATTAATAAGTAACAGTCACAGAATATCAAGCAATATCCTTATGATAATATCCTGAATATCCTGATATGAGGTCGCCAAATTTATGTTACGGAACAGAGAAAGATAACGTACACTTTAAGTGAGAATACTAAGAGTCACTACTGTCCCGTAAAGTTCCAGGTTCAAAACAAAAGAGTTAGGTAAAATTACAAGTTAAAGTTTAATGCTCAAACTAACAACAAAACATTCAGGACTCATAAGGATAATGTAATGGCAAATAAACAGGTTAAATATATGGTTAACTGCAATAGCCTCTATTAACACGACATTAGCAAGAGTAAATTTATCTAAGTCAGCCCTGATAAAATGAGATACCAGATAATACTCAGTGAATACCAGATAAATTATTACAGATACAAACTATTATCAAAAATGACTGACATAAAACCCAACATCAATCAAAAACCTCACTAGGCCTAAGAATTAACCTTATGCTACACAGTACAAGAAAAAATGCAACAGTTATACTCAAATTACACACAGCTGCTAGATGTTTGGAGATTTCTTGAGCACTCACAATAATAATATCTGTACAGGGGAGGACAGAGATGTGAACAAAATGAGGAGCAGATCTAAGTGGCCATGATGCAGAGACTGAGCTCATTATATAGGGGCCGGCAGAGCTTGATACAACTTGTAAGAAGGACGCGCAAATGAAGCCATGGGGACAAAGAGTTGACAATCCCGCTTTGAACAACAGAGAGGACGACTTACTCTACTATAACGGTAGAAGGGGGAACTGAGGCAGAACACGCTCGTGATCAAACATGCAGCACACTGTGCGTTAAAAATCACACAAAGGATGATGAAATCATAGGCTATGTAACACCTTCTAAGCTGTACATCTAACCCTATCCCCTCAAACGCTGATGACTCCACCCTTCACCTTTCCATTCAATTCCCACAACATCCATCTCAGCAGTTACTTCAACAAACAAGGGATGAGGCTATGGCACACCTAATGTCTGACTTGGCTCATATCTCTGACTGGGGTAAAAATAATCTGGTTGTTTTTAATGCATCAAAGACCCAGTCCTTACACCTATCAACCCGACAAAATCTTCCACAGGTGTACCCACTAATGTTTAATAATATTCAGCTTAATCCTGCATCATCCTTGAACATGCTTGGGGTTTCATTTACTCGGGACTTATCTGGGAAAGATCATATTACATCTCTTGTAAAATCTGCTTCCAAGAGATTGGGTGTGCTAAGCCTACTCCATTCCTTCTTTACCCCTGCACAATTGTTGACTCTATACAGGGGTTTTATCCGCCCCTGCGTGGAGTACAACTCTCATGTGTGGGGAGGCTCCCCACATACAGCTCTTCTCAATAGAGTGGAGTCAAAGGCTTTTCGTCTTATTAACTCTCCCCCTCTTACTGACTCCCTTCAACCTCTGTCTTTTCGCCGCACTGTTGCATCTTTATCTCTTTTCTATCGCTACTTCAATGGTCACTGTTCCTATGAACTGTCTGCATGCATTCCTTCACCTCTACGACGGGCGCGTAGCACCCATCTAGCAGCAAACTCTCACCCCCTTTCTGTCCAACTCTCTAATGCAAGAGTTAACTCCCAGTCCTTCATTTATGTAACACGTCAACTCTGGAACTGTCTCCCTCTGTCTGTATTTCCTGTTTTCTATGATATTCAGTCTTTCAAACGCAGTGTGTCCAGGCATCTCGAAATGAATGGATCTTGAATTTGGCTCTCTATTGTATTTTGTTTTTCTCCTGGAAGGAACAGTTCTGTGGGCTCATTGCCTTTGGTTCCTTCTTCCTCAAAAAAAAAAAAAAAAAAAAAAAAAAAAAAAAAAAAAAGGGGCCATGATAACGGGCTGTGAAGCCTATGCTCAGAGTTGGACACATTAAAAAAAGTAATGTAGAGTAGTACATAAGATGGTAAGAGAAAAATGTTTGGGAGAGCATGCTGTCTATGTTTGTGTCACACTGAAAATGATCATGAAAGGTGAATGGTCAGGGTATCCTGAGGGGTAATGAAAAGGGAGCCCCAGTTTCCCCTGTCACAAGCGTTCCAGTCCTCCTCACGAGTACCTACCTTATTGGCTGGTGCTAGAGCCTACTGTTTTTGATGTGTGAACTTACACTGTATTTATTCAACATTACCACAAAGCAACTTCTATATCATAAATTCTTAATGCATTTGTTGTAAAGAACTGAGTGCACATGGTTACAAAAAATACGGTAATAATGGAGATTGTAGTAAGGCAAAAATTGGAATAAACTATCAAAAGTAGCATGTCGCACTCAAGTTATGGCTTATTAAACTTACTGGCAACTCAGACGTTGATGAGATTGAGTACCGCTCATATAGCTGCCATTTCTCTAACAGGGAAGTTTTCAACCACAAAAGCTCTGTAACTGTGGTGGGTTGAGGAAAACATATTTTGTGAGTAGGTGTGACATACCTCTTCCAAAATAATGTGCATTTGAAGTAATTTTGTGATGGTTACTAAATTAGCCATATTGTTGCAGTTGGTGGATTAACATACGTCCTTTAGGTTGTTTAAAATGTGCACTGGGTCCCCATATGAATATAAATGCTGAAATTGGTCAGTCACACACTCGTATCTCAGCAACCATACCATCTAGAACAATCATGGAGCTACCAGCATACTCACCAATCCTTCCTCATTCCAGTGCAAGTTTCTCCAGGCTTCTAGGTGGGTCATTGAAGAACATAGAGGAGGAGAATAAAGATAAGTTTTAACCAGGGAGGAAATATAAAGGTGTTGGCAGTGTGTCAGTCTTCCTCTATCCCTGCGAGTGAAGCCGAATAGGCGGGGCTAAAAGGGGAGGAAGTTAACTCAAAACATTGAGGTTTCACAAGATGACTTACTACATTTAATTGCATTCTGGTGTTCACCACAGATATAGAAAAATGGTATTTGATATGCAAGGTATATACTGTATACATATTTCTTGCCAGTGATACCGATTTTTTTTTTATCTTTAAACAACGGAGGAAGGAAAAACAAATGAATAAAGAAAATAATCCATACACCTGATTACTGGTGTCCTCTGTTTATAAAATATCTGTAACAGTTAGGCTTGAACAGCTGTGGGTTGAAATTTGGAGGGAAACAACTCTGGGGAAGCGAGTTCCAGAGAGATGGAGTTCAGGGAATGAAAGAATTCTCATAGGCAGAAGTTCTGCAGTATGGCTGAATGACATTCCAGTCATGAGCGCTACGTGTATCACGAGGGAAGGCATGGAGAGGTGGCATCATGGACGCAACTTCGTCTTAGCATTTGCCATAAAAATATCTAAAATAATGCAAGGGAGACAACATTCCTTCTTACTCGTAGGGGAGGTAGTTTATTTGTAATGGCAGGGTTATTAATAATTCTAACAGCTTTGTTCTGAATGGAAGCCCCCACAAACTGGAGAAAGATGCCACCTCTCGCCAGATAACAATGTAAAGTGCAAAAGTGGGGTCAACTTTAATTACTCTATGTTATACAATTTTTATGGTATTTTACTGAAAATATGATATTTATTGATTTATCTACATATAATACTGGAGAAAAAATGGCTTCTTTATCAAAAAAAAAAAAAAAAAAAAAAAAAAGGTTGCGTCCATCTCAGTTTAGGGACAGCCTACATACGAGCCTTACGTTGCCTGAGTATTGGTCACTGTCGTGTTTGTAAGTGACAAATGTACATTTGTAAAAAATGGTAAATGGGTATAACAATATTGTATCCCACATAGCAAATGATGGAAATGTGGTACTTAAACAATCAAAGATCGTATGAACTCACTGCGCTCATATGTAGATGCTTTCTCTTGGGCAGAGTGGCGTAGTTTGTGTGCCTGCGACCAGGGGCCCATGGTGGCTCTGATGATGTGTATAAACCACACCTGATGCTCGCGCCTTTTGAAATCGGCCGATAAATCCGGAAAATGTAGTGCCGTGGTAGACTGCGCAGCTAAAATATGTGGAAAAATAGATTGTAGCAGAAATGAGACGTTTTCTCAAAGCAAGAGGAATACCACGCTCTTAAAAATTCGGGTCGTTGATCTCGACCACATAAGATTTCGGCAGTACAATTCTTACTATTACTAAGTGTATAATGGATAGAATCATGTCAGGATTTGCCAAATGAAAGATTACGATCTTTGGAAACTGTATGATAAATTTTTCCAACAACTGAGATAACACTTTATAAAAATGTGCTGAATGCAAAAACACACAATAAGCTTTAATGGTTTTTAGTAAACTCCATGAAGAACTTTTCACAGTAAATCTCGTTTAGGGCATCAGTAAGATATCTAAGATGAAAATAATACTGGTATAATGCTTTATGCACGAGTAATAATCCTGATAGGAATTTTTTAATGGAAGGTACACCAACTCCGAGCAGAAAGTGACTCCGTTCTGTTTAGTGATCCGGCGAACACTAGTAACTTTCAGGAGTTTGTGGGGGCTCCTATTTTGTCTAGTTGTTTTAATGCAACCTCTCCACATCCATTCCATAAGGGTGAGCAATATTCAAGCTGAGAGCACAAATGACTCTCATAAATTATAACAAACTGCTCATCAGTGAAGAAGTTACGGACTCTGTACAATAATCCAAAGCTGCGTTTTTGTCGTCCAAGCTGACGGATCAGATTCGAAGCCACCTTCGGTGAAACCAAGCAGCGCCGTTTTTGTCGGCCAAAGTGATAAGAAGCTGGCCCAAGCATTTGTCAATGAAACCAAGACCGTCTTCGTATCTCACCCAAGCGTGGTTGGGAGCAGTCTTGGTGTAGCTTGGGATGTGTGAGATCAGCCAACAAGGATACGCAAATATCATGAAATAAGCATGACGTACATGAAATTAGGTGCAGGTGGCTAATATTAACGACAAATAGAGCCAGTTCATCACAAATAACGGCTACGTATTCACAGGAGCTAAATCGCGGCCGTGAGGACTCATCTTGAAGTTGGAAAAGTGCAAGAGCTGCACACCTGGTACGAGTACTGTAATGCTGTGTTTTTAAGGCGACTTCTCGTCGTAAAAACACGAGCACTGGAACGGGGTCCTTTGGCTAGACCGGATGTAATGCACTAACAAAGGAACAGGGCATAAAAAGAGACAGTACACCGAATCACATCTCTTGCTTAAATTCTATCCCTTACAGTGCTACATACACAATATTTGACACACAATAAAACAGAGATACAATAATACACTTATAACGGGATCCAATATGCTTTTACACTAGGCACAGGGCAGTCAGGGATACGTGTTACTGTTACTTAGAAGAGGTATCACTTCACTGCGGTTGTCAATTGAGAGTAATTGTCGTGTCACTGGTGGATAATAATAAACGGGGGATTTTCACTTGTATTCACTGTGATCGGGAGTCTGTGGAGGAGATGTTACTATAATAGAAGTAGGGTGCGTATGGCGACATCCGACACAGTCACCTAGTGGCAGGGGAGCACTTCACTTGCCTTTCGGCTCACTCACGCACCTACCTTCAATTCCACAGAAAACTCTCCGCTTCCTTTCTGAGAGGGGGAACTGAACTGTTTAACGTTTACGTACGACTTATTATGATACCACTGTTTAATATAACTTTTATTGGACACTGCCACTGTGCATTGGATCACTGTCACTGTATTAGGGGTCACTGTCACTGTTCTGCCCTTGTTTCTTGGGTAATTGAATCACTGGTACTTACTGTCAGGGAGGCTCCCTTGCTTAGGGCCTCGACCTGAGGGGCGGCTCCTTCCTAGGGCCGCGCTGGTGGGGTGCAGGGAGGCCCTGTAGTCTGGGGGCCTCGACCTGATCGGGGGCCCTCGGGACTAGGACCGAACAGTCGGAGGATTCGGGCCTGCTTCCTCTGCTGCCGGGGCGTGAGAGAACCTAGGTCGCCGTTGTCGGGGACCGTGGTGGAAGGCCTGGGCGTCCGGGGGCTGCAGGTGCTCAGGGGGAGAGGCGCCGTCAGGGCTGGGTTGCGGCAGCGTCTCCGGTAGGGCTCCAACAGTGCTAAGGAGCGTCCGGGTGTGGGCAGTAACTCTGCAATCGGGCCTTGCCACCACTCTAACGCCTCCACTTGGCCAAGAAGCCTGGATGGCGATGAAGGGCTCCCCGGAGGGAAAGAGGCTTGAGGGAGACTCACACTCTTCGTGGTTCCCTGAGTGTGTTCATTGGGCTGAGGTGGGGCTCTACTTCCCCTAGTGTGGACTTTGGCTGGTGCCGTGAACTTGCCCGGCGTGCGAGGGACACCAGTAGGGTGATCGGGGTCGCCCTTTCGCCGAGGCAAGAGGCCGTCAACGTGGTGTTCCTCCCGCAGTAGGGGACAAGCCGGAGTGAGGGGCTCAAGGGCCGCACTCTCTCCAATACGGACAGATCCTACCGTCAGGGGATTCTCCACCCTGGTACGTGCCCCAGCTGTAGCTGAGTGTCTGCTCGTACGGGAAACGACTAACTTTCTACGATCTGGTGTGGCGATGACATAGTTGACATCACTGAGTTTCTTCTCCACGAAATAAGGACCACTAAACTTGGCTTGAAGAGGTTGCCCATGAACTGGTAGCAGAATCAAAACCTGATCTCCTGGCTGAAAGTGGCGTAACCTGGACTTCTTATCATACCAAGTCTTCATCTTCTCCTGAGCAGCTCCTAAATTCTCTCTCGCCAGCTGTAAAGCAGTGGACAGCCGTTCTTTGAACTTCATCACATACTCCAGCAGGTTGACGTCATCTTCCTCCGACAGCCAGCATTCCTTGAGTAGCTTAAGGGGTCCTCTTACTTCATGGCCAAACAGTAGTTCAAAAGGTGAGAAGCCCAGTGATTCATTTGGAGATTCTCTTGCGGCAAATACGACGAATGGAAGACCTTTATCCCAGTCTTTCTGATGTTCCAAACAGTATTTCTTGAGCATCGATTTAAGTGTTTGATGATATCTCTCCAACGCTCCTTGGGTCTGGGGATGGTAAGCTGAAGGCGTGATCTGGGTGATGCCCAACTCTTTCAGAGACTGCTTGAAAACGTTTGACATGAAATTACTTCCCCGGTCTGACTGTACCTCCTTGGGCAGACCAAACTTTGTGAAGAACCCTAGCATTTCCTTAACCACGTTCTTTGCTGAGATATTTCTAAGTGGAATGGCTTCAGGATAACGAGTAGCCATATCAATCATGGTCAACACATAAGAAAATCCTGAAGAAGTCTTAGGAAGAGGGCCCACAATATCCACCAACACACGGGTGAAAGGCGCCTCAAAAGGAGGAATGGGAACTAGAGGTGCAACCTTTTCAGTCTGATTACACTTCCCCACAACTTGACAGGTGTGACAAGACTTACAATACCAAGAAACATCCCTGAAGATACCTGGCCAGTAGAAGTGTTTCAAAATGCGTGCCACAGTCTTCCTCACTCCAAGGTGTCCTGCCAAACTGGAATCATGAGCCACTCGAATGATATCCTGCCTACAAACACGAGGGATGACAACTTGATGTACAACCTCCCATTCACAGTCGGCTGATGCTGTTGGGGGTCTCCACTTCCTCATAAGTACTCCTGACTTTACATAATAACAAGTAGAAGCACCGGCTGACTCTTCTTCACTGTAAGCAGAGTTAGCTAGACCTTTCAACTCAGGGTCAGCAACCTGCAACTCAACCAACTCTTGACGGGGTACTGCCTCAACACTACGGGGTACTGCCTCATCTGGTGAGTGGTCCAAATTAGCAAGAAAAGTGTCAGCTAGGATAACATCATCATCATCATTATCCTCTAAATCACCAGTAACTTTAGACTTAGCCCTAGTGACAGCACATGCAGGGAACACATCAGGGACATCACAATCCTGGGACACAGCCACTGGCTCACCAGACAACTGAGGAGCTGGACACACTTGACTTCCACCAATATCATTTCCAAGTAAGAAAGTTACACCTGACATTGGGAGTGTCTCAACCAACCCAACCATAACGGAACCATTAACAAAACCAGACTCTAAATTCACTCTGCACAGAGGGACAGAGAAGTAATTATTCCCTACACCTTGTAAGATTACAGTTTCATCAGAGGAATTAACATTAGAGCCTAGAACACTGGTCAGCATAAGGGATTGGCAAGCACCTGTATCACGATATATTTTAACTGATTTCCTGTCATTACTGTCCAGAGTACTGACAAAACCATCAGACAGGAAATTAGCACATGAACTCTTGAGAGTGTCACCCACGTTACTGCTCAAAAGAGGAGCTCCATCATGAGAATTTAAGTTACCCCTCAAAGCAGGTTCAGTTAACTCAGTTAAAGAATTCTGGGAACTCTCAAGAGTGGACACTAGACCAATTGACTGAATATTTAAAGATTCCTTTTTGTTCACATCCCGCTGTCTCCTGAAACATCTCTCCGTAGTATGACCAAGCTTACTACAATAAGTACATTTACTTTTCTGAAATCTAGAGGTGAAGCTGGTATTTACTTCCTGAGAAACATCATCCTTATTCTCTTTCCTGTTACCTGTACTCTGGGTAGAGGCAACGTACTTACTCTCAGCTTTCCCTTTTTCTCTAGAATATCTCTTGTGAGTGAGAACATACTCATCAGCTAAAACTGCAGCATCAGACAAATTATCTATTCTTTTCTCATCAAGATATAGGCTTACATCTTTACTAATACACCTTTTGAAGTCCTCCAGCAAAATCATCTGCTTAAATTTGTCAAAATCAGAATCCACATTCTTAGAATTTAACCACTGCTCTAACAGATCTTCTTTGATTTTTGCATACTCAACATGGGATTGCTTATCTTGCTTGTAAGTTGTCCTAAATTTTACTCTATAGGCTTCAGGAACAAGCTCATAGGCCTTAAGAATCAAGCTCTTAACTACATCATAATTATCACATCGATCCTGAGGCAAAGATGCATAAGTTACTTGAGCTTTACCGGTGAGAACAATCTGAAGGAGTACTGGCCAATACTTTTTTGGCCAATTAAAACCTGTAGCTACCCTCTCAAACAACTGAAAATACTTTGTTAAATCAGATTCATTAAAAGGAGGGACAAGTTTAACATTTTTAGCCACATCAAAATCATCAGAGCTAGATGTTCCAGTTCCACCTTGTTTCATGCGATACTCATGGTCTGCCTGAATCCTAGCAATTTCAACTTGTGCCTCAGCCTCCTTAGAACGGGCCTCCGCCTCCTTAGCACGAGACTCCTGCAGGGCTAGCTGTAACTTAGCTAATTCAATCTGCGTTTGCTCATTTGGAGGAGTTACATTAAACAAGCTTTCATTAATCATGTCAACAATCTGATCTTTAGAATGATGAGAGCGAACAACAATTCCCAATTGTTGAGCAACAAGCTTAAGTTCATTCTTTGTTCTGTTTTCTATATCACACACTGTTTGCACATTTGACAAAAAATCTTTGGCTTCATCAAGTGTATTAATAGTAGACATAATTAATAAGTAACAGTCACAGAATATCAAGCAATATCCTTATGATAATATCCTGAATATCCTGATATGAGGTCGCCAAATTTATGTTACGGAACAGAGAAAGATAACGTACACTTTAAGTGAGAATACTAAGAGTCACTACTGTCCCGTAAAGTTCCAGGTTCAAAACAAAAGAGTTAGGTAAAATTACAAGTTAAAGTTTAATGCTCAAACTAACAACAAAACATTCAGGACTCATAAGGATAATGTAATGGCAAATAAACAGGTTAAATATATGGTTAACTGCAATAGCCTCTATTAACACGACATTAGCAAGAGTAAATTTATCTAAGTCAGCCCTGATAAAATGAGATACCAGATAATACTCAGTGAATACCAGATAAATTATTACAGATACAAACTATTATCAAAAATGACTGACATAAAACCCAACATCAATCAAAAACCTCACTAGGCCTAAGAATTAACCTTATGCTACACAGTACAAGAAAAAATGCAACAGTTATACTCAAATTACACACAGCTGCTAGATGTTTGGAGATTTCTTGAGCACTCACAATAATAATATCTGTACAGGGGAGGACAGAGATGTGAACAAAATGAGGAGCAGATCTAAGTGGCCATGATGCAGAGACTGAGCTCATTATATAGGGGCCGGCAGAGCTTGATACAACTTGTAAGAAGGACGCGCAAATGAAGCCATGGGGACAAAGAGTTGACAATCCCGCTTTGAACAACAGAGAGGACGACTTACTCTACTATAACGGTAGAAGGGGGAACTGAGGCAGAACACGCTCGTGATCAAACATGCAGCACACTGTGCGTTAAAAATCACACAAAGGATGATGAAATCATAGGCTATGTAACACCTTCTAAGCTGTACATCTAACCCTATCCCCTCAAACGCTGATGACTCCACCCTTCACCTTTCCATTCAATTCCCACAACATCCATCTCAGCAGTTACTTCAACAAACAAGGGATGAGGCTATGGCACACCTAATGTCTGACTTGGCTCATATCTCTGACTGGGGTAAAAATAATCTGGTTGTTTTTAATGCATCAAAGACCCAGTCCTTACACCTATCAACCCGACAAAATCTTCCACAGGTGTACCCACTAATGTTTAATAATATTCAGCTTAATCCTGCATCATCCTTGAACATGCTTGGGGTTTCATTTACTCGGGACTTATCTGGGAAAGATCATATTACATCTCTTGTAAAATCTGCTTCCAAGAGATTGGGTGTGCTAAGCCTACTCCATTCCTTCTTTACCCCTGCACAATTGTTGACTCTATACAGGGGTTTTATCCGCCCCTGCGTGGAGTACAACTCTCATGTGTGGGGAGGCTCCCCACATACAGCTCTTCTCAATAGAGTGGAGTCAAAGGCTTTTCGTCTTATTAACTCTCCCCCTCTTACTGACTCCCTTCAACCTCTGTCTTTTCGCCGCACTGTTGCATCTTTATCTCTTTTCTATCGCTACTTCAATGGTCACTGTTCCTATGAACTGTCTGCATGCATTCCTTCACCTCTACGACGGGCGCGTAGCACCCATCTAGCAGCAAACTCTCACCCCCTTTCTGTCCAACTCTCTAATGCAAGAGTTAACTCCCAGTCCTTCATTTATGTAACACGTCAACTCTGGAACTGTCTCCCTCTGTCTGTATTTCCTGTTTTCTATGATATTCAGTCTTTCAAACGCAGTGTGTCCAGGCATCTCGAAATGAATGGATCTTGAATTTGGCTCTCTATTGTATTTTGTTTTTCTCCTGGAAGGAACAGTTCTGTGGGCTCATTGCCTTTGGTTCCTTCTTCCTCAAAAAAAAAAAAAAAAAAAAAAAAAAAAAAAAAAAAAAAAAGGGCCATGATAACGGGCTGTGAAGCCTATGCTCAGAGTTGGACACATTAAAAAAAGTAATGTAGAGTAGTACATAAGATGGTAAGAGAAAAATGTTTGGGAGAGCATGCTGTCTATGTTTGTGTCACACTGAAAATGATCATGAAAGGTGAATGGTCAGGGTATCCTGAGGGGTAATGAAAAGGGAGCTCCAGTTTCCCCTGTCACAAGCGTTCCAGTCCTCCTCACGAGTACCTACCTTATTGGCTGGTGCTAGAGCCTACTGTTTTTGATGTGTGAACTTACACTGTATTTATTCAACATTACCACAAAGCAACTTCTATATCATAAATTCTTAATGCATTTGTTGTAAAGAACTGAGTGCACATGGTTACAAAAAATACGGTAATAATGGAGATTGTAGTAAGGCAAAAATTGGAATAAACTATCAAAAGTAGCATGTCGCACTCAAGTTATGGCTTATTAAACTTACTGGCAACTCAGACGTTGATGAGATTGAGTACCGCTCATATAGCTGCCATTTCTCTAACAGGGAAGTTTTCAACCACAAAAGCTCTGTAACTGTGGTGGGTTGAGGAAAACATATTTTGTGAGTAGGTGTGACATACCTCTTCCAAAATAATGTGCATTTGAAGTAATTTTGTGATGGTTACTAAATTAGCCATATTGTTGCAGTTGGTGGATTAACATACGTCCTTTAGGTTGTTTAAAATGTGCACTGGGTCCCCATATGAATATAAATGCTGAAATTGGTCAGTCACACACTCGTATCTCAGCAACCATACCATCTAGAACAATCATGGAGCTACCAGCATACTCACCAATCCTTCCTCATTCCAGTGCAAGTTTCTCCAGGCTTCTAGGTGGGTCATTGAAGAACATAGAGGAGGAGAATAAAGATAAGTTTTAACCAGGGAGGAAATATAAAGGTGTTGGCAGTGTGTCAGTCTTCCTCTATCCCTGCGAGTGAAGCCGAATAGGCGGGGCTAAAAAGGGGAGGAAGTTAACTCAAAACATTGAGGTTTCACAAGATGACTTACTACATTTAATTGCATTCTGGTGTTCACCACAGATATAGAAAAATGGTATTTGATATGCAAGGTATATACTGTATACATATTTCTTGCCAGTGATACCGATTTTTTTTTTATCTTTAAACAACGGAGGAAGGAAAAACAAATGAATAAAGAAAATAATCCATACACCTGATTACTGGTGTCCTCTGTTTATAAAATATCTGTAACAGTTAGGCTTGAACAGCTGTGGGTTGAAATTTGGAGGGAAACAACTCTGGGGAAGCGAGTTCCAGAGAGATGGAGTTCAGGGAATGAAAGAATTCTCATAGGCAGAAGTTCTGCAGTATGGCTGAATGACATTCCAGTCATGAGCGCTACGTGTATCACGAGGGAAGGCATGGAGAGGTGGCATCATGGACGCAACTTCGTCTTAGCATTTGCCATAAAAATATCTAAAATAATGCAAGGGAGACAACATTCCTTCTTACTCGTAGGGGAGGTAGTTTATTTGTAATGGCAGGGTTATTAATAATTCTAACAGCTTTGTTCTGAATGGAAGCCCCCACAAACTGGAGAAAGATGCCACCTCTCGCCAGATAACAATGTAAAGTGCAAAAGTGGGGTCAACTTTAATTACTCTATGTTATACAATTTTTATGGTATTTTACTGAAAATATGATATTTATTGATTTATCTACATATAATACTGGAGAAAAAATGGCTTCTTTATCAAAAAAAAAAAAAAAAAAAAAAAAAAAGGTTGCGTCCATCTCAGTTTAGGGACAGCCTACATACGAGCCTTACGTTGCCTGAGTATTGGTCACTGTCGTGTTTGTAAGTGACAAATGTACATTTGTAAAAAATGGTAAATGGGTATAACAATATTGTATCCCACATAGCAAATGATGGAAATGTGGTACTTAAACAATCAAAGATCGTATGAACTCACTGCGCTCATATGTAGATGCTTTCTCTTGGGCAGAGTGGCGTAGTTTGTGTGCCTGCGACCAGGGGCCCATGGTGGCTCTGATGATGTGTATAAACCACACCTGATGCTCGCGCCTTTTGAAATCGGCCGATAAATCCGGAAAATGTAGTGCCGTGGTAGACTGCGCAGCTAAAATATGTGGAAAAATAGATTGTAGCAGAAATGAGACGTTTTCTCAAAGCAAGAGGAATACCACGCTCTTAAAAATTCGGGTCGTTGATCTCGACCACATAAGATTTCGGCAGTACAATTCTTACTATTACTAAGTGTATAATGGATAGAATCATGTCAGGATTTGCCAAATGAAAGATTACGATCTTTGGAAACTGTATGATAAATTTTTCCAACAACTGAGATAACACTTTATAAAAATGTGCTGAATGCAAAAACACACAATAAGCTTTAATGGTTTTTAGTAAACTCCATGAAGAACTTTTCACAGTAAATCTCGTTTAGGGCATCAGTAAGATATCTAAGATGAAAATAATACTGGTATAATGCTTTATGCACGAGTAATAATCCTGATAGGAATTTTTTTAATGGAAGGTACACCAACTCCGAGCAGAAAGTGACTCCGTTCTGTTTAGTGATCCGGCGAACACTAGTAACTTTCAGGAGTTTGTGGGGGCTCCTATTTTGTCTAGTTGTTTTAATGCAACCTCTCCACATCCATTCCATAAGGGTGAGCAATATTCAAGCTGAGAGCACAAATGACTCTCATAAATTATAACAAACTGCTCATCAGTGAAGAAGTTACGGACTCTGTACAATAATCCAAAGCTGCGTTTTTGTCGTCCAAGCTGACGGATCAGATTCGAAGCCACCTTCGGTGAAACCAAGCAGCGCCGTTTTTGTCGGCCAAAGTGATAAGAAGCTGGCCCAAGCATTTGTCAATGAAACCAAGACCGTCTTCGTATCTCACCCAAGCGTGGTTGGGAGCAGTCTTGGTGTAGCTTGGGATGTGTGAGATCAGCCAACAAGGATACGCAAATATCATGAAATAAGCATGACGTACATGAAATTAGGTGCAGGTGGCTAATATTAACGACAAATAGAGCCAGTTCATCACAAATAACGGCTACGTATTCACAGGAGCTAAATCGCGGCCGTGAGGACTCATCTTGAAGTTGGAAAAGTGCAAGAGCTGCACACCTGGTACGAGTACTGTAATGCTGTGTTTTTAAGGCGACTTCTCGTCGTAAAAACACGAGCACTGGAACGGGGTCCTTTGGCTAGACCGGATGTAATGCACTAACAAAGGAACAGGGCATAAAAAGAGACAGTACACCGAATCACATCTCTTGCTTAAATTCTATCCCTTACAGTGCTACATACACAATATTTGACACACAATAAAACAGAGATACAATAATACACTTATAACGGGATCCAATATGCTTTTACACTAGGCACAGGGCAGTCAGGGATACGTGTTACTGTTACTTAGAAGAGGTATCACTTCACTGCGGTTGTCAATTGAGAGTAATTGTCGTGTCACTGGTGGATAATAATAAACGGGGGATTTTCACTTGTATTCACTGTGATCGGGAGTCTGTGGAGGAGATGTTACTATAATAGAAGTAGGGTGCGTATGGCGACATCCGACACAGTCACCTAGTGGCAGGGGAGCACTTCACTTGCCTTTCGGCTCACTCACGCACCTACCTTCAATTCCACAGAAAACTCTCCGCTTCCTTTCTGAGAGGGGGAACTGAACTGTTTAACGTTTACGTACGACTTATTATGATACCACTGTTTAATATAACTTTTATTGGACACTGCCACTGTGCATTGGATCACTGTCACTGTATTAGGGGTCACTGTCACTGTTCTGCCCTTGTTTCTTGGGTAATTGAATCACTGGTACTTACTGTCAGGGAGGCTCCCTTGCTTAGGGCCTCGACCTGAGGGGCGGCTCCTTCCTAGGGCCGCGCTGGTGGGGTGCAGGGAGGCCCTGTAGTCTGGGGGCCTCGACCTGATCGGGGGCCCTCGGGACTAGGACCGAACAGTCGGAGGATTCGGGCCTGCTTCCTCTGCTGCCGGGGCGTGAGAGAACCTAGGTCGCCGTTGTCGGGGACCGTGGTGGAAGGCCTGGGCGTCCGGGGGCTGCAGGTGCTCAGGGGGAGAGGCGCCGTCAGGGCTGGGTTGCGGCAGCGTCTCCGGTAGGGCTCCAACAGTGCTAAGGAGCGTCCGGGTGTGGGCAGTAACTCTGCAATCGGGCCTTGCCACCACTCTAACGCCTCCACTTGGCCAAGAAGCCTGGATGGCGATGAAGGGCTCCCCGGAGGGAAAGAGGCTTGAGGGAGACTCACACTCTTCGTGGTTCCCTGAGTGTGTTCATTGGGCTGAGGTGGGGCTCTACTTCCCCTAGTGTGGACTTTGGCTGGTGCCGTGAACTTGCCCGGCGTGCGAGGGACACCAGTAGGGTGATCGGGGTCGCCCTTTCGCCGAGGCAAGAGGCCGTCAACGTGGTGTTCCTCCCGCAGTAGGGGACAAGCCGGAGTGAGGGGCTCAAGGGCCGCACTCTCTCCAATACGGACAGATCCTACCGTCAGGGGATTCTCCACCCTGGTACGTGCCCCAGCTGTAGCTGAGTGTCTGCCCGTACGGGAAACGACTAACTTTCTACGATCTGGTGTGGCGATGACATAGTTGACATCACTGAGTTTCTTCTCCACGAAATAAGGACCACTAAACTTGGCTTGAAGAGGTTGCCCATGAACTGGTAGCAGAATCAAAACCTGATCTCCTGGCTGAAAGTGGCGTAACCTGGACTTCTTATCATACCAAGTCTTCATCTTCTCCTGAGCAGCTCCTAAATTCTCTCTCGCCAGCTGTAAAGCAGTGGACAGCCGTTCTTTGAACTTCATCACATACTCCAGCAGGTTGACGTCATCTTCCTCCGACAGCCAGCATTCCTTGAGTAGCTTAAGGGGTCCTCTTACTTCATGGCCAAACAGTAGTTCAAAAGGTGAGAAGCCCAGTGATTCATTTGGAGATTCTCTTGCGGCAAATACGACGAATGGAAGACCTTTATCCCAGTCTTTCTGATGTTCCAAACAGTATTTCTTGAGCATCGATTTAAGTGTTTGATGATATCTCTCCAACGCTCCTTGGGTCTGGGGATGGTAAGCTGAAGACGTGATCTGGGTGATGCCCAACTCTTTCAGAGACTGCTTGAAAACGTTTGACATGAAATTACTTCCCCGGTCTGACTGTACCTCCTTGGGCAGACCAAACTTTGTGAAGAACCCTAGCATTTCCTTAACCACGTTCTTTGCTGAGATATTTCTAAGTGGAATGGCTTCAGGATAACGAGTAGCCATATCAATCATGGTCAACACATAAGAAAATCCTGAAGAAGTCTTAGGAAGAGGGCCCACAATATCCACCAACACACGGGTGAAAGGCGCCTCAAAAGGAGGAATGGGAACTAGAGGTGCAACCTTTTCAGTCTGATTACACTTCCCCACAACTTGACAGGTGTGACAAGACTTACAATACCAAGAAACATCCCTGAAGATACCTGGCCAGTAGAAGTGTTTCAAAATGCGTGCCACAGTCTTCCTCACTCCAAGGTGTCCTGCCAAACTGGAATCATGAGCCACTCGAATGATATCCTGCCTACAAACACGAGGGATGACAACTTGATGTACAACCTCCCATTCACAGTCGGCTGATGCTGTTGGGGGTCTCCACTTCCTCATAAGTACTCCTGACTTTACATAATAACAAGTAGAAGCACCGGCTGACTCTTCTTCACTGTAAGCAGAGTTAGCTAGACCTTTCAACTCAGGGTCAGCAACCTGCAACTCAACCAACTCTTGACGGGGTACTGCCTCAACACTACGGGGTACTGCCTCATCTGGTGAGTGGTCCAAATTAGCAAGAAAAGTGTCAGCTAGGATAACATCATCATCATCATTATCCTCTAAATCACCAGTAACTTTAGACTTAGCCCTAGTGACAGCACATGCAGGGAACACATCAGGGACATCACAATCCTGGGACACAGCCACTGGCTCACCAGACAACTGAGGAGCTGGACACACTTGACTTCCACCAATATCATTTCCAAGTAAGAAAGTTACACCTGACATTGGGAGTGTCTCAACCAACCCAACCATAACGGAACCATTAACAAAACCAGACTCTAAATTCACTCTGCACAGAGGGACAGAGAAGTAATTATTCCCTACACCTTGTAAGATTACAGTTTCATCAGAGGAATTAACATTAGAGCCTAGAACACTGGTCAGCATAAGGGATTGGCAAGCACCTGTATCACGATATATTTTAACTGATTTCCTGTCATTACTGTCCAGAGTACTGACAAAACCATCAGACAGGAAATTAGCACATGAACTCTTGAGAGTGTCACCCACGTTACTGCTCAAAAGAGGAGCTCCATCATGAGAATTTAAGTTACCCCTCAAAGCAGGTTCAGTTAACTCAGTTAAAGAATTCTGGGAACTCTCAAGAGTGGACACTAGACCAATTGACTGAATATTTAAAGATTCCTTTTTGTTCACATCCCGCTGTCTCCTGAAACATCTCTCCGTAGTATGACCAAGCTTACTACAATAAGTACATTTACTTTTCTGAAATCTAGAGGTGAAGCTGGTATTTACTTCCTGAGAAACATCATCCTTATTCTCTTTCCTGTTACCTGTACTCTGGGTAGAGGCAACGTACTTACTCTCAGCTTTCCCTTTTTCTCTAGAATATCTCTTGTGAGTGAGAACATACTCATCAGCTAAAACTGCAGCATCAGACAAATTATCTATTCTTTTCTCATCAAGATATAGGCTTACATCTTTACTAATACACCTTTTGAAGTCCTCCAGCAAAATCATCTGCTTAAATTTGTCAAAATCAGAATCCACATTCTTAGAATTTAACCACTGCTCTAACAGATCTTCTTTGATTTTTGCATACTCAACATGGGATTGCTTATCTTGCTTGTAAGTTGTCCTAAATTTTACTCTATAGGCTTCAGGAACAAGCTCATAGGCCTTAAGAATCAAGCTCTTAACTACATCATAATTATCACATCGATCCTGAGGCAAAGATGCATAAGTTACTTGAGCTTTACCGGTGAGAACAGTCTGAAGGAGTACTGGCCAATACTTTTTGGCCAATTAAAACCTGTAGCTACCCTCTCAAACAACTGAAAATACTTTGTTAAATCAGATTCATTAAAAGGAGGGACAAGTTTAACATTTTTAGCCACATCAAAATCATCAGAGCTAGATGTTCCAGTTCCACCTTGTTTCATGCGATACTCATGGTCTGCCTGAATCCTAGCAATTTCAACTTGTGCCTCAGCCTCCTTAGAACGGGCCTCCGCCTCCTTAGCACGAGACTCCTGCAGGGCTAGCTGTAACTTAGCTAATTCAATCTGCGTTTGCTCATTTGGAGGAGTTACATTAAACAAGCTTTCATTAATCATGTCAACAATCTGATCTTTAGAATGATGAGAGCGAACAACAATTCCCAATTGTTGAGCAACAAGCTTAAGTTCATTCTTTGTTCTGTTTTCTATATCACACACTGTTTGCACATTTGACAAAAAATCTTTGGCTTCATCAAGTGTATTAATAGTAGACATAATTAATAAGTAACAGTCACAGAATATCAAGCAATATCCTTATGATAATATCCTGAATATCCTGATATGAGGTCGCCAAATTTATGTTACGGAACAGAGAAAGATAACGTACACTTTAAGTGAGAATACTAAGAGTCACTACTGTCCCGTAAAGTTCCAGGTTCAAAACAAAAGAGTTAGGTAAAATTACAAGTTAAAGTTTAATGCTCAAACTAACAACAAAACATTCAGGACTCATAAGGATAATGTAATGGCAAATAAACAGGTTAAATATATGGTTAACTGCAATAGCCTCTATTAACACGACATTAGCAAGAGTAAATTTATCTAAGTCAGCCCTGATAAAATGAGATACCAGATAATACTCAGTGAATACCAGATAAATTATTACAGATACAAACTATTATCAAAAATGACTGACATAAAACCCAACATCAATCAAAAACCTCACTAGGCCTAAGAATTAACCTTATGCTACACAGTACAAGAAAAAATGCAACAGTTATACTCAAATTACACACAGCTGCTAGATGTTTGGAGATTTCTTGAGCACTCACAATAATAATATCTGTACAGGGGAGGACAGAGATGTGAACAAAATGAGGAGCAGATCTAAGTGGCCATGATGCAGAGACTGAGCTCATTATATAGGGGCCGGCAGAGCTTGATACAACTTGTAAGAAGGACGCGCAAATGAAGCCATGGGGACAAAGAGTTGACAATCCCGCTTTGAACAACAGAGAGGACGACTTACTCTACTATAACGGTAGAAGGGGGAACTGAGGCAGAACACGCTCGTGATCAAACATGCAGCACACTGTGCGTTAAAAATCACACAAAGGATGATGAAATCATAGGCTATGTAACACCTTCTAAGCTGTACATCTAACCCTATCCCCTCAAACGCTGATGACTCCACCCTTCACCTTTCCATTCAATTCCCACAACATCCATCTCAGCAGTTACTTCAACAAACAAGGGATGAGGCTATGGCACACCTAATGTCTGACTTGGCTCATATCTCTGACTGGGGTAAAAATAATCTGGTTGTTTTTAATGCATCAAAGACCCAGTCCTTACACCTATCAACCCGACAAAATCTTCCACAGGTGTACCCACTAATGTTTAATAATATTCAGCTTAATCCTGCATCATCCTTGAACATGCTTGGGGTTTCATTTACTCGGGACTTATCTGGGAAAGATCATATTACATCTCTTGTAAAATCTGCTTCCAAGAGATTGGGTGTGCTAAGCCTACTCCATTCCTTCTTTACCCCTGCACAATTGTTGACTCTATACAGGGGTTTTATCCGCCCCTGCGTGGAGTACAACTCTCATGTGTGGGGAGGCTCCCCACATACAGCTCTTCTCAATAGAGTGGAGTCAAAGGCTTTTCGTCTTATTAACTCTCCCCCTCTTACTGACTCCCTTCAACCTCTGTCTTTTCGCCGCACTGTTGCATCTTTATCTCTTTTCTATCGCTACTTCAATGGTCACTGTTCCTATGAACTGTCTGCATGCATTCCTTCACCTCTACGACGGGCGCGTAGCACCCATCTAGCAGCAAACTCTCACCCCCTTTCTGTCCAACTCTCTAATGCAAGAGTTAACTCCCAGTCCTTCATTTATGTAACACGTCAACTCTGGAACTGTCTCCCTCTGTCTGTATTTCCTGTTTTCTATGATATTCAGTCTTTCAAACGCAGTGTGTCCAGGCATCTCGAAATGAATGGATCTTGAATTTGGCTCTCTATTGTATTTTGTTTTTCTCCTGGAAGGAACAGTTCTGTGGGCTCATTGCCTTTGGTTCCTTCTTCCTCAAAAAAAAAAAAAAAAAAAAAAAAAAAAAAAAAAAAAAGGGCCATGATAACGGGCTGTGAAGCCTATGCTCAGAGTTGGACACATTAAAAAAAGTAATGTAGAGTAGTACATAAGATGGTAAGAGAAAAATGTTTGGGAGAGCATGCTGTCTATGTTTGTGTCACACTGAAAATGATCATGAAAGGTGAATGGTCAGGGTATCCTGAGGGGTAATGAAAAGGGAGCTCCAGTTTCCCCTGTCACAAGCGTTCCAGTCCTCCTCACGAGTACCTACCTTATTGGCTGGTGCTAGAGCCTACTGTTTTTGATGTGTGAACTTACACTGTATTTATTCAACATTACCACAAAGCAACTTCTATATCATAAATTCTTAATGCATTTGTTGTAAAGAACTGAGTGCACATGGTTACAAAAAATACGGTAATAATGGAGATTGTAGTAAGGCAAAAATTGGAATAAACTATCAAAAGTAGCATGTCGCACTCAAGTTATGGCTTATTAAACTTACTGGCAACTCAGACGTTGATGAGATTGAGTACCGCTCATATAGCTGCCATTTCTCTAACAGGGAAGTTTTCAACCACAAAAGCTCTGTAACTGTGGTGGGTTGAGGAAAACATATTTTGTGAGTAGGTGTGACATACCTCTTCCAAAATAATGTGCATTTGAAGTAATTTTGTGATGGTTACTAAATTAGCCATATTGTTGCAGTTGGTGGATTAACATACGTCCTTTAGGTTGTTTAAAATGTGCACTGGGTCCCCATATGAATATAAATGCTGAAATTGGTCAGTCACACACTCGTATCTCAGCAACCATACCATCTAGAACAATCATGGAGCTACCAGCATACTCACCAATCCTTCCTCATTCCAGTGCAAGTTTCTCCAGGCTTCTAGGTGGGTCATTGAAGAACATAGAGGAGGAGAATAAAGATAAGTTTTAACCAGGGAGGAAATATAAAGGTGTTGGCAGTGTGTCAGTCTTCCTCTATCCCTGCGAGTGAAGCCGAATAGGCGGGGCTAAAAAGGGGAGGAAGTTAACTCAAAACATTGAGGTTTCACAAGATGACTTACTACATTTAATTGCATTCTGGTGTTCACCACAGATATAGAAAAATGGTATTTGATATGCAAGGTATATACTGTATACATATTTCTTGCCAGTGATACCGATTTTTTTTTTTTATCTTTAAACAACGGAGGAAGGAAAAACAAATGAATAAAGAAAATAATCCATACACCTGATTACTGGTGTCCTCTGTTTATAAAATATCTGTAACAGTTAGGCTTGAACAGCTGTGGGTTGAAATTTGGAGGGAAACAACTCTGGGGAAGCGAGTTCCAGAGAGATGGAGTTCAGGGAATGAAAGAATTCTCATAGGCAGAAGTTCTGCAGTATGGCTGAATGACATTCCAGTCATGAGCGCTACGTGTATCACGAGGGAAGGCATGGAGAGGTGGCATCATGGACGCAACTTCGTCTTAGCATTTGCCATAAAAATATCTAAAATAATGCAAGGGAGACAACATTCCTTCTTACTCGTAGGGGAGGTAGTTTATTTGTAATGGCAGGGTTATTAATAATTCTAACAGCTTTGTTCTGAATGGAAGCCCCCACAAACTGGAGAAAGATGCCACCTCTCGCCAGATAACAATGTAAAGTGCAAAAGTGGGGTCAACTTTAATTACTCTATGTTATACAATTTTTATGGTATTTTACTGAAAATATGATATTTATTGATTTATCTACATATAATACTGGAGAAAAAATGGCTTCTTTATCAAAAAAAAAAAAAAAAAAAAGGTTGCGTCCATCTCAGTTTAGGGACAGCCTACATACGAGCCTTACGTTGCCTGAGTATTGGTCACTGTCGTGTTTGTAAGTGACAAATGTACATTTGTAAAAAATGGTAAATGGGTATAACAATATTGTATCCCACATAGCAAATGATGGAAATGTGGTACTTAAACAATCAAAGATCGTATGAACTCACTGCGCTCATATGTAGATGCTTTCTCTTGGGCAGAGTGGCGTAGTTTGTGTGCCTGCGACCAGGGGCCCATGGTGGCTCTGATGATGTGTATAAACCACACCTGATGCTCGCGCCTTTTGAAATCGGCCGATAAATCCGGAAAATGTAGTGCCGTGGTAGACTGCGCAGCTAAAATATGTGGAAAAATAGATTGTAGCAGAAATGAGACGTTTTCTCAAAGCAAGAGGAATACCA
This sequence comes from Coenobita brevimanus, assembly GCF_032717465.1. Lineage (NCBI taxonomy): Eukaryota > Metazoa > Arthropoda > Malacostraca > Decapoda > Coenobitidae > Coenobita > Coenobita brevimanus. The sequence goes on from NW_027643533.1 coordinate 93,024, forward strand.
CGCTCTTAAAAATTCGGGTCGTTGATCTCGACCACATAAGATTTCGGCAGTACAATTCTTACTATTACTAAGTGTATAATGGATAGAATCATGTCAGGATTTGCCAAATGAAAGATTACGATCTTTGGAAACTGTATGATAAATTTTTCCAACAACTGAGATAACACTTTATAAAAATGTGCTGAATGCAAAAACACACAATAAGCTTTAATGGTTTTTAGTAAACTCCATGAAGAACTTTTCACAGTAAATCTCGTTTAGGGCATCAGTAAGATATCTAAGATGAAAATAATACTGGTATAATGCTTTATGCACGAGTAATAATCCTGATAGGAATTTTTTAATGGAAGGTACACCAACTCCGAGCAGAAAGTGACTCCGTTCTGTTTAGTGATCCGGCGAACACTAGTAACTTTCAGGAGTTTGTGGGGGCTCCTATTTTGTCTAGTTGTTTTAATGCAACCTCTCCACATCCATTCCATAAGGGTGAGCAATATTCAAGCTGAGAGCACAAATGACTCTCATAAATTATAACAAACTGCTCATCAGTGAAGAAGTTACGGACTCTGTACAATAATCCAAAGCTGCGTTTTTGTCGTCCAAGCTGACGGATCAGATTCGAAGCCACCTTCGGTGAAACCAAGCAGCGCCGTTTTTGTCGGCCAAAGTGATAAGAAGCTGGCCCAAGCATTTGTCAATGAAACCAAGACCGTCTTCGTATCTCACCCAAGCGTGGTTGGGAGCAGTCTTGGTGTAGCTTGGGATGTGTGAGATCAGCCAACAAGGATACGCAAATATCATGAAATAAGCATGACGTACATGAAATTAGGTGCAGGTGGCTAATATTAACGACAAATAGAGCCAGTTCATCACAAATAACGGCTACGTATTCACAGGAGCTAAATCGCGGCCGTGAGGACTCATCTTGAAGTTGGAAAAGTGCAAGAGCTGCACACCTGGTACGAGTACTGTAATGCTGTGTTTTTAAGGCGACTTCTCGTCGTAAAAACACGAGCACTGGAACGGGGTCCTTTGGCTAGACCGGATGTAATGCACTAACAAAGGAACAGGGCATAAAAAGAGACAGTACACCGAATCACATCTCTTGCTTAAATTCTATCCCTTACAGTGCTACATACACAATATTTGACACACAATAAAACAGAGATACAATAATACACTTATAACGGGATCCAATATGCTTTTACACTAGGCACAGGGCAGTCAGGGATACGTGTTACTGTTACTTAGAAGAGGTATCACTTCACTGCGGTTGTCAATTGAGAGTAATTGTCGTGTCACTGGTGGATAATAATAAACGGGGGATTTTCACTTGTATTCACTGTGATCGGGAGTCTGTGGAGGAGATGTTACTATAATAGAAGTAGGGTGCGTATGGCGACATCCGACACAGTCACCTAGTGGCAGGGGAGCACTTCACTTGCCTTTCGGCTCACTCACGCACCTACCTTCAATTCCACAGAAAACTCTCCGCTTCCTTTCTGAGAGGGGGAACTGAACTGTTTAACGTTTACGTACGACTTATTATGATACCACTGTTTAATATAACTTTTATTGGACACTGCCACTGTGCATTGGATCACTGTCACTGTATTAGGGGTCACTGTCACTGTTCTGCCCTTGTTTCTTGGGTAATTGAATCACTGGTACTTACTGTCAGGGAGGCTCCCTTGCTTAGGGCCTCGACCTGAGGGGCGGCTCCTTCCTAGGGCCGCGCTGGTGGGGTGCAGGGAGGCCCTGTAGTCTGGGGGCCTCGACCTGATCGGGGGCCCTCGGGACTAGGACCGAACAGTCGGAGGATTCGGGCCTGCTTCCTCTGCTGCCGGGGCGTGAGAGAACCTAGGTCGCCGTTGTCGGGGACCGTGGTGGAAGGCCTGGGCGTCCGGGGGCTGCAGGTGCTCAGGGGGAGAGGCGCCGTCAGGGCTGGGTTGCGGCAGCGTCTCCGGTAGGGCTCCAACAGTGCTAAGGAGCGTCCGGGTGTGGGCAGTAACTCTGCAATCGGGCCTTGCCACCACTCTAACGCCTCCACTTGGCCAAGAAGCCTGGATGGCGATGAAGGGCTCCCCGGAGGGAAAGAGGCTTGAGGGAGACTCACACTCTTCGTGGTTCCCTGAGTGTGTTCATTGGGCTGAGGTGGGGCTCTACTTCCCCTAGTGTGGACTTTGGCTGGTGCCGTGAACTTGCCCGGCGTGCGAGGGACACCAGTAGGGTGATCGGGGTCGCCCTTTCGCCGAGGCAAGAGGCCGTCAACGTGGTGTTCCTCCCGCAGTAGGGGACAAGCCGGAGTGAGGGGCTCAAGGGCCGCACTCTCTCCAATACGGACAGATCCTACCGTCAGGGGATTCTCCACCCTGGTACGTGCCCCAGCTGTAGCTGAGTGTCTGCCCGTACGGGAAACGACTAACTTTCTACGATCTGGTGTGGCGATGACATAGTTGACATCACTGAGTTTCTTCTCCACGAAATAAGGACCACTAAACTTGGCTTGAAGAGGTTGCCCATGAACTGGTAGCAGAATCAAAACCTGATCTCCTGGCTGAAAGTGGCGTAACCTGGACTTCTTATCATACCAAGTCTTCATCTTCTCCTGAGCAGCTCCTAAATTCTCTCTCGCCAGCTGTAAAGCAGTGGACAGCCGTTCTTTGAACTTCATCACATACTCCAGCAGGTTGACGTCATCTTCCTCCGACAGCCAGCATTCCTTGAGTAGCTTAAGGGGTCCTCTTACTTCATGGCCAAACAGTAGTTCAAAAGGTGAGAAGCCCAGTGATTCATTTGGAGATTCTCTTGCGGCAAATACGACGAATGGAAGACCTTTATCCCAGTCTTTCTGATGTTCCAAACAGTATTTCTTGAGCATCGATTTAAGTGTTTGATGATATCTCTCCAACGCTCCTTGGGTCTGGGGATGGTAAGCTGAAGACGTGATCTGGGTGATGCCCAACTCTTTCAGAGACTGCTTGAAAACGTTTGACATGAAATTACTTCCCCGGTCTGACTGTACCTCCTTGGGCAGACCAAACTTTGTGAAGAACCCTAGCATTTCCTTAACCACGTTCTTTGCTGAGATATTTCTAAGTGGAATGGCTTCAGGATAACGAGTAGCCATATCAATCATGGTCAACACATAAGAAAATCCTGAAGAAGTCTTAGGAAGAGGGCCCACAATATCCACCAACACACGGGTGAAAGGCGCCTCAAAAGGAGGAATGGGAACTAGAGGTGCAACCTTTTCAGTCTGATTACACTTCCCCACAACTTGACAGGTGTGACAAGACTTACAATACCAAGAAACATCCCTGAAGATACCTGGCCAGTAGAAGTGTTTCAAAATGCGTGCCACAGTCTTCCTCACTCCAAGGTGTCCTGCCAAACTGGAATCATGAGCCACTCGAATGATATCCTGCCTACAAACACGAGGGATGACAACTTGATGTACAACCTCCCATTCACAGTCGGCTGATGCTGTTGGGGGTCTCCACTTCCTCATAAGTACTCCTGACTTTACATAATAACAAGTAGAAGCACCGGCTGACTCTTCTTCACTGTAAGCAGAGTTAGCTAGACCTTTCAACTCAGGGTCAGCAACCTGCAACTCAACCAACTCTTGACGGGGTACTGCCTCAACACTACGGGGTACTGCCTCATCTGGTGAGTGGTCCAAATTAGCAAGAAAAGTGTCAGCTAGGATAACATCATCATCATCATTATCCTCTAAATCACCAGTAACTTTAGACTTAGCCCTAGTGACAGCACATGCAGGGAACACATCAGGGACATCACAATCCTGGGACACAGCCACTGGCTCACCAGACAACTGAGGAGCTGGACACACTTGACTTCCACCAATATCATTTCCAAGTAAGAAAGTTACACCTGACATTGGGAGTGTCTCAACCAACCCAACCATAACGGAACCATTAACAAAACCAGACTCTAAATTCACTCTGCACAGAGGGACAGAGAAGTAATTATTCCCTACACCTTGTAAGATTACAGTTTCATCAGAGGAATTAACATTAGAGCCTAGAACACTGGTCAGCATAAGGGATTGGCAAGCACCTGTATCACGATATATTTTAACTGATTTCCTGTCATTACTGTCCAGAGTACTGACAAAACCATCAGACAGGAAATTAGCACATGAACTCTTGAGAGTGTCACCCACGTTACTGCTCAAAAGAGGAGCTCCATCATGAGAATTTAAGTTACCCCTCAAAGCAGGTTCAGTTAACTCAGTTAAGGAATTCTGGGAACTCTCAAGAGTGGACACTAGACCAATTGACTGAATATTTAAAGACTCCTTTTTGTTCACATCCCGCTGTCTCCTGAAACATCTCTCCGTAGTATGACCAAGCTTACTACAATAAGTACATTTACTTTTCTGAAATCTAGAGGTGAAGCTGGTATTTACTTCCTGAGAAACATCATCCTTATTCTCTTTCCTGTTACCTGTACTCTGGGTAGAGGCAACGTACTTACTCTCAGCTTTCCCTTTTTCTCTAGAATATCTCTTGTGAGTGAGAACATACTCATCAGCTAAAACTGCAGCATCAGACAAATTATCTATTCTTTTCTCATCAAGATATAGGCTTACATCTTTACTAATACACCTTTTGAAGTCCTCCAGCAAAATCATCTGCTTAAATTTGTCAAAATCAGAATCCACATTCTTAGAATTTAACCACTGCTCTAACAGATCTTCTTTGATTTTTGCATACTCAACATGGGATTGCTTATCTTGCTTGTAAGTTGTCCTAAATTTTACTCTATAGGCTTCAGGAACAAGCTCATAGGCCTTAAGAATCAAGCTCTTAACTACATCATAATTATCACATCGATCCTGAGGCAAAGATGCATAAGTTACTTGAGCTTTACCGGTGAGAACAGTCTGAAGGAGTACTGGCCAATACTTTTTTGGCCAATTAAAACCTGTAGCTACCCTCTCAAACAACTGAAAATACTTTGTTAAATCAGATTCATTAAAAGGAGGGACAAGTTTAACATTTTTAGCCACATCAAAATCATCAGAGCTAGATGTTCCAGTTCCACCTTGTTTCATGCGATACTCATGGTCTGCCTGAATCCTAGCAATTTCAACTTGTGCCTCAGCCTCCTTAGAACGGGCCTCCGCCTCCTTAGCACGAGACTCCTGCAGGGCTAGCTGTAACTTAGCTAATTCAATCTGCGTTTGCTCATTTGGAGGAGTTACATTAAACAAGCTTTCATTAATCATGTCAACAATCTGATCTTTAGAATGATGAGAGCGAACAACAATTCCCAATTGTTGAGCAACAAGCTTAAGTTCATTCTTTGTTCTGTTTTCTATATCACACACTGTTTGCACATTTGACAAAAAATCTTTGGCTTCATCAAGTGTATTAATAGTAGACATAATTAATAAGTAACAGTCACAGAATATCAAGCAATATCCTTATGATAATATCCTGAATATCCTGATATGAGGTCGCCAAATTTATGTTACGGAACAGAGAAAGATAACGTACACTTTAAGTGAGAATACTAAGAGTCACTACTGTCCCGTAAAGTTCCAGGTTCAAAACAAAAGAGTTAGGTAAAATTACAAGTTAAAGTTTAATGCTCAAACTAACAACAAAACATTCAGGACTCATAAGGATAATGTAATGGCAAATAAACAGGTTAAATATATGGTTAACTGCAATAGCCTCTATTAACACGACATTAGCAAGAGTAAATTTATCTAAGTCAGCCCTGATAAAATGAGATACCAGATAATACTCAGTGAATACCAGATAAATTATTACAGATACAAACTATTATCAAAAATGACTGACATAAAACCCAACATCAATCAAAAACCTCACTAGGCCTAAGAATTAACCTTATGCTACACAGTACAAGAAAAAATGCAACAGTTATACTCAAATTACACACAGCTGCTAGATGTTTGGAGATTTCTTGAGCACTCACAATAATAATATCTGTACAGGGGAGGACAGAGATGTGAACAAAATGAGGAGCAGATCTAAGTGGCCATGATGCAGAGACTGAGCTCATTATATAGGGGCCGGCAGAGCTTGATACAACTTGTAAGAAGGACGCGCAAATGAAGCCATGGGGACAAAGAGTTGACAATCCCGCTTTGAACAACAGAGAGGACGACTTACTCTACTATAACGGTAGAAGGGGGAACTGAGGCAGAACACGCTCGTGATCAAACATGCAGCACACTGTGCGTTAAAAATCACACAAAGGATGATGAAATCATAGGCTATGTAACACCTTCTAAGCTGTACATCTAACCCTATCCCCTCAAACGCTGATGACTCCACCCTTCACCTTTCCATTCAATTCCCACAACATCCATCTCAGCAGTTACTTCAACAAACAAGGGATGAGGCTATGGCACACCTAATGTCTGACTTGGCTCATATCTCTGACTGGGGTAAAAATAATCTGGTTGTTTTTAATGCATCAAAGACCCAGTCCTTACACCTATCAACCCGACAAAATCTTCCACAGGTGTACCCACTAATGTTTAATAATATTCAGCTTAATCCTGCATCATCCTTGAACATGCTTGGGGTTTCATTTACTCGGGACTTATCTGGGAAAGATCATATTACATCTCTTGTAAAATCTGCTTCCAAGAGATTGGGTGTGCTAAGCCTACTCCATTCCTTCTTTACCCCTGCACAATTGTTGACTCTATACAGGGGTTTTATCCGCCCCTGCGTGGAGTACAACTCTCATGTGTGGGGAGGCTCCCCACATACAGCTCTTCTCAATAGAGTGGAGTCAAAGGCTTTTCGTCTTATTAACTCTCCCCCTCTTACTGACTCCCTTCAACCTCTGTCTTTTCGCCGCACTGTTGCATCTTTATCTCTTTTCTATCGCTACTTCAATGGTCACTGTTCCTATGAACTGTCTGCATGCATTCCTTCACCTCTACGACGGGCGCGTAGCACCCATCTAGCAGCAAACTCTCACCCCCTTTCTGTCCAACTCTCTAATGCAAGAGTTAACTCCCAGTCCTTCATTTATGTAACACGTCAACTCTGGAACTGTCTCCCTCTGTCTGTATTTCCTGTTTTCTATGATATTCAGTCTTTCAAACGCAGTGTGTCCAGGCATCTCGAAATGAATGGATCTTGAATTTGGCTCTCTATTGTATTTTGTTTTTCTCCTGGAAGGAACAGTTCTGTGGGCTCATTGCCTTTGGTTCCTTCTTCCTCAAAAAAAAAAAAAAAAAAAAAAAAAAAAAGGGCCATGATAACGGGCTGTGAAGCCTATGCTCAGAGTTGGACACATTAAAAAAAGTAATGTAGAGTAGTACATAAGATGGTAAGAGAAAAATGTTTGGGAGAGCATGCTGTCTATGTTTGTGTCACACTGAAAATGATCATGAAAGGTGAATGGTCAGGGTATCCTGAGGGGTAATGAAAAGGGAGCTCCAGTTTCCCCTGTCACAAGCGTTCCAGTCCTCCTCACGAGTACCTACCTTATTGGCTGGTGCTAGAGCCTACTGTTTTTGATGTGTGAACTTACACTGTATTTATTCAACATTACCACAAAGCAACTTCTATATCATAAATTCTTAATGCATTTGTTGTAAAGAACTGAGTGCACATGGTTACAAAAAATACGGTAATAATGGAGATTGTAGTAAGGCAAAAATTGGAATAAACTATCAAAAGTAGCATGTCGCACTCAAGTTATGGCTTATTAAACTTACTGGCAACTCAGACGTTGATGAGATTGAGTACCGCTCATATAGCTGCCATTTCTCTAACAGGGAAGTTTTCAACCACAAAAGCTCTGTAACTGTGGTGGGTTGAGGAAAACATATTTTGTGAGTAGGTGTGACATACCTCTTCCAAAATAATGTGCATTTGAAGTAATTTTGTGATGGTTACTAAATTAGCCATATTGTTGCAGTTGGTGGATTAACATACGTCCTTTAGGTTGTTTAAAATGTGCACTGGGTCCCCATATGAATATAAATGCTGAAATTGGTCAGTCACACACTCGTATCTCAGCAACCATACCATCTAGAACAATCATGGAGCTACCAGCATACTCACCAATCCTTCCTCATTCCAGTGCAAGTTTCTCCAGGCTTCTAGGTGGGTCATTGAAGAACATAGAGGAGGAGAATAAAGATAAGTTTTAACCAGGGAGGAAATATAAAGGTGTTGGCAGTGTGTCAGTCTTCCTCTATCCCTGCGAGTGAAGCCGAATAGGCGGGGCTAAAAAGGGGAGGAAGTTAACTCAAAACATTGAGGTTTCACAAGATGACTTACTACATTTAATTGCATTCTGGTGTTCACCACAGATATAGAAAAATGGTATTTGATATGCAAGGTATATACTGTATACATATTTCTTGCCAGTGATACCGATTTTTTTTTTTTATCTTTAAACAACGGAGGAAGGAAAAACAAATGAATAAAGAAAATAATCCATACACCTGATTACTGGTGTCCTCTGTTTATAAAATATCTGTAACAGTTAGGCTTGAACAGCTGTGGGTTGAAATTTGGAGGGAAACAACTCTGGGGAAGCGAGTTCCAGAGAGATGGAGTTCAGGGAATGAAAGAATTCTCATAGGCAGAAGTTCTGCAGTATGGCTGAATGACATTCCAGTCATGAGCGCTACGTGTATCACGAGGGAAGGCATGGAGAGGTGGCATCATGGACGCAACTTCGTCTTAGCATTTGCCATAAAAATATCTAAAATAATGCAAGGGAGACAACATTCCTTCTTACTCGTAGGGGAGGTAGTTTATTTGTAATGGCAGGGTTATTAATAATTCTAACAGCTTTGTTCTGAATGGAAGCCCCCACAAACTGGAGAAAGATGCCACCTCTCGCCAGATAACAATGTAAAGTGCAAAAGTGGGGTCAACTTTAATTACTCTATGTTATACAATTTTTATGGTATTTTACTGAAAATATGATATTTATTGATTTATCTACATATAATACTGGAGAAAAAATGGCTTCTTTATCAAAAAAAAAAAAAAAAAAAAGGTTGCGTCCATCTCAGTTTAGGGACAGCCTACATACGAGCCTTACGTTGCCTGAGTATTGGTCACTGTCGTGTTTGTAAGTGACAAATGTACATTTGTAAAAAATGGTAAATGGGTATAACAATATTGTATCCCACATAGCAAATGATGGAAATGTGGTACTTAAACAATCAAAGATCGTATGAACTCACTGCGCTCATATGTAGATGCTTTCTCTTGGGCAGAGTGGCGTAGTTTGTGTGCCTGCGACCAGGGGCCCATGGTGGCTCTGATGATGTGTATAAACCACACCTGATGCTCGCGCCTTTTGAAATCGGCCGATAAATCCGGAAAATGTAGTGCCGTGGTAGACTGCGCAGCTAAAATATGTGGAAAAATAGATTGTAGCAGAAATGAGACGTTTTCTCAAAGCAAGAGGAATACCACGCTCTTAAAAATTCGGGTCGTTGATCTCGACCACATAAGATTTCGGCAGTACAATTCTTACTATTACTAAGTGTATAATGGATAGAATCATGTCAGGATTTGCCAAATGAAAGATTACGATCTTTGGAAACTGTATGATAAATTTTTCCAACAACTGAGATAACACTTTATAAAAATGTGCTGAATGCAAAAACACACAATAAGCTTTAATGGTTTTTAGTAAACTCCATGAAGAACTTTTCACAGTAAATCTCGTTTAGGGCATCAGTAAGATATCTAAGATGAAAATAATACTGGTATAATGCTTTATGCACGAGTAATAATCCTGATAGGAATTTTTTTAATGGAAGGTACACCAACTCCGAGCAGAAAGTGACTCCGTTCTGTTTAGTGATCCGGCGAACACTAGTAACTTTCAGGAGTTTGTGGGGGCTCCTATTTTGTCTAGTTGTTTTAATGCAACCTCTCCACATCCATTCCATAAGGGTGAGCAATATTCAAGCTGAGAGCACAAATGACTCTCATAAATTATAACAAACTGCTCATCAGTGAAGAAGTTACGGACTCTGTACAATAATCCAAAGCTGCGTTTTTGTCGTCCAAGCTGACGGATCAGATTCGAAGCCACCTTCGGTGAAACCAAGCAGCGCCGTTTTTGTCGGCCAAAGTGATAAGAAGCTGGCCCAAGCATTTGTCAATGAAACCAAGACCGTCTTCGTATCTCACCCAAGCGTGGTTGGGAGCAGTCTTGGTGTAGCTTGGGATGTGTGAGATCAGCCAACAAGGATACGCAAATATCATGAAATAAGCATGACGTACATGAAATTAGGTGCAGGTGGCTAATATTAACGACAAATAGAGCCAGTTCATCACAAATAACGGCTACGTATTCACAGGAGCTAAATCGCGGCCGTGAGGACTCATCTTGAAGTTGGAAAAGTGCAAGAGCTGCACACCTGGTACGAGTACTGTAATGCTGTGTTTTTAAGGCGACTTCTCGTCGTAAAAACACGAGCACTGGAACGGGGTCCTTTGGCTAGACCGGATGTAATGCACTAACAAAGGAACAGGGCATAAAAAGAGACAGTACACCGAATCACATCTCTTGCTTAAATTCTATCCCTTACAGTGCTACATACACAATATTTGACACACAATAAAACAGAGATACAATAATACACTTATAACGGGATCCAATATGCTTTTACACTAGGCACAGGGCAGTCAGGGATACGTGTTACTGTTACTTAGAAGAGGTATCACTTCACTGCGGTTGTCAATTGAGAGTAATTGTCGTGTCACTGGTGGATAATAATAAACGGGGGATTTTCACTTGTATTCACTGTGATCGGGAGTCTGTGGAGGAGATGTTACTATAATAGAAGTAGGGTGCGTATGGCGACATCCGACACAGTCACCTAGTGGCAGGGGAGCACTTCACTTGCCTTTCGGCTCACTCACGCACCTACCTTCAATTCCACAGAAAACTCTCCGCTTCCTTTCTGAGAGGGGGAACTGAACTGTTTAACGTTTACGTACGACTTATTATGATACCACTGTTTAATATAACTTTTATTGGACACTGCCACTGTGCATTGGATCACTGTCACTGTATTAGGGGTCACTGTCACTGTTCTGCCCTTGTTTCTTGGGTAATTGAATCACTGGTACTTACTGTCAGGGAGGCTCCCTTGCTTAGGGCCTCGACCTGAGGGGCGGCTCCTTCCTAGGGCCGCGCTGGTGGGGTGCAGGGAGGCCCTGTAGTCTGGGGGCCTCGACCTGATCGGGGGCCCTCGGGACTAGGGACCGAACAGTCGGAGGATTCGGGCCTGCTTCCTCTGCTGCCGGGGCGTGAGAGAACCTAGGTCGCCGTTGTCGGGGACCGTGGTGGAAGGCCTGGGCGTCCGGGGGCTGCAGGTGCTCAGGGGGAGAGGCGCCGTCAGGGCTGGGTTGCGGCAGCGTCTCCGGTAGGGCTCCAACAGTGCTAAGGAGCGTCCGGGTGTGGGCAGTAACTCTGCAATCGGGCCTTGCCACCACTCTAACGCCTCCACTTGGCCAAGAAGCCTGGATGGCGATGAAGGGCTCCCCGGAGGGAAAGAGGCTTGAGGGAGACTCACACTCTTCGTGGTTCCCTGAGTGTGTTCATTGGGCTGAGGTGGGGCTCTACTTCCCCTAGTGTGGACTTTGGCTGGTGCCGTGAACTTGCCCGGCGTGCGAGGGACACCAGTAGGGTGATCGGGGTCGCCCTTTCGCCGAGGCAAGAGGCCGTCAACGTGGTGTTCCTCCCGCAGTAGGGGACAAGCCGGAGTGAGGGGCTCAAGGGCCGCACTCTCTCCAATACGGACAGATCCTACCGTCAGGGGATTCTCCACCCTGGTACGTGCCCCAGCTGTAGCTGAGTGTCTGCCCGTACGGGAAACGACTAACTTTCTACGATCTGGTGTGGCGATGACATAGTTGACATCACTGAGTTTCTTCTCCACGAAATAAGGACCACTAAACTTGGCTTGAAGAGGTTGCCCATGAACTGGTAGCAGAATCAAAACCTGATCTCCTGGCTGAAAGTGGCGTAACCTGGACTTCTTATCATACCAAGTCTTCATCTTCTCCTGAGCAGCTCCTAAATTCTCTCTCGCCAGCTGTAAAGCAGTGGACAGCCGTTCTTTGAACTTCATCACATACTCCAGCAGGTTGACGTCATCTTCCTCCGACAGCCAGCATTCCTTGAGTAGCTTAAGGGGTCCTCTTACTTCATGGCCAAACAGTAGTTCAAAAGGTGAGAAGCCCAGTGATTCATTTGGAGATTCTCTTGCGGCAAATACGACGAATGGAAGACCTTTATCCCAGTCTTTCTGATGTTCCAAACAGTATTTCTTGAGCATCGATTTAAGTGTTTGATGATATCTCTCCAACGCTCCTTGGGTCTGGGGATGGTAAGCTGAAGACGTGATCTGGGTGATGCCCAACTCTTTCAGAGACTGCTTGAAAACGTTTGACATGAAATTACTTCCCGGTCTGACTGTACCTCCTTGGGCAGACCAAACTTTGTGAAGAACCCTAGCATTTCCTTAACCACGTTCTTTGCTGAGATATTTCTAAGTGGAATGGCTTCAGGATAACGAGTAGCCATATCAATCATGGTCAACACATAAGAAAATCCTGAAGAAGTCTTAGGAAGAGGGCCCACAATATCCACCAACACACGGGTGAAAGGCGCCTCAAAAGGAGGAATGGGAACTAGAGGTGCAACCTTTTCAGTCTGATTACACTTCCCCACAACTTGACAGGTGTGACAAGACTTACAATACCAAGAAACATCCCTGAAGATACCTGGCCAGTAGAAGTGTTTCAAAATGCGTGCCACAGTCTTCCTCACTCCAAGGTGTCCTGCCAAACTGGAATCATGAGCCACTCGAATGATATCCTGCCTACAAACACGAGGGATGACAACTTGATGTACAACCTCCCATTCACAGTCGGCTGATGCTGTTGGGGGTCTCCACTTCCTCATAAGTACTCCTGACTTTACATAATAACAAGTAGAAGCACCGGCTGACTCTTCTTCACTGTAAGCAGAGTTAGCTAGACCTTTCAACTCAGGGTCAGCAACCTGCAACTCAACCAACTCTTGACGGGGTACTGCCTCAACACTACGGGGTACTGCCTCATCTGGTGAGTGGTCCAAATTAGCAAGAAAAGTGTCAGCTAGGATAACATCATCATCATCATTATCCTCTAAATCACCAGTAACTTTAGACTTAGCCCTAGTGACAGCACATGCAGGGAACACATCAGGGACATCACAATCCTGGGACACAGCCACTGGCTCACCAGACAACTGAGGAGCTGGACACACTTGACTTCCACCAATATCATTTCCAAGTAAGAAAGTTACACCTGACATTGGGAGTGTCTCAACCAACCCAACCATAACGGAACCATTAACAAAACCAGACTCTAAATTCACTCTGCACAGAGGGACAGAGAAGTAATTATTCCCTACACCTTGTAAGATTACAGTTTCATCAGAGGAATTAACATTAGAGCCTAGAACACTGGTCAGCATAAGGGATTGGCAAGCACCTGTATCACGATATATTTTAACTGATTTCCTGTCATTACTGTCCAGAGTACTGACAAAACCATCAGACAGGAAATTAGCACATGAACTCTTGAGAGTGTCACCCACGTTACTGCTCAAAAGAGGAGCTCCATCATGAGAATTTAAGTTACCCCTCAAAGCAGGTTCAGTTAACTCAGTTAAGGAATTCTGGGAACTCTCAAGAGTGGACACTAGACCAATTGACTGAATATTTAAAGACTCCTTTTTGTTCACATCCCGCTGTCTCCTGAAACATCTCTCCGTAGTATGACCAAGCTTACTACAATAAGTACATTTACTTTTCTGA
>NW_027643534.1:0-142500 GCF_032717465.1 Coenobita brevimanus
AGACTCCACCCAAACCTAGGTTTTAGATTGGTGAGATTATAGTAATAACACTAGTAATAACTCTGTGCCAGGTTTACAGCAATTCTTCTCATACAGTAACAACTATTACTACCTGTGTGTAGACTGTCTTTTTAATACCTGTAGTAATAACTCCAGTAATACCTGTGTACCAGCTGACTAATAACAGTGTACCTCTCTCTCTCTCTCTCTCTCTATATATATATAAGGTTGGCACTTATACCTGTGTACCAGCTCACTAACAACACTGTACCTCTATATAACTAAGGTTGGCACTCATACCTGTGTACCAGCTCACTATAAGGTCAGCACTCAGCACACACCACCTCATGCCATGTCATTCACTGTCCACCTCTCTGGTGATGGCCGTAGCTTCTTCACATCCTCACCCAGGGTCTCAGGTCTTTCTCTCAGCATGTCCAAACCTTCTTGATCTCCTTTCTTCCTTCCTTATACTTTCACTTCCACTCATCTGAAAGAATTAAATGAACTGATATTTTGGAAGACACACCTGTCTTAAAATCAACACTGCATGTAGGCCAAGGTTTAATACATTATTATTATATAGTACTGTGAAGGCAAGATAAAGTAAAGCCAGATGGATGCCTGGTGGTTTAGTGAGTCAGGGCACTCATCAAATGTGACCTAATAGGGCATTTACTGGTAACACAACATCACTAACAACAGCAGGGTTGGGTCTAATTAGGCAGTGTTTGTAAAACTGATGAGGTTCTATACACTACATAGTAACCTAACAATCATATATATTACAACTCTTCAAGACCTATTACTCTGATAATATGGTTACATCTTATACATGAAAAGGCAAATGTCCCTCACCTCCCTCCCTACCCCTGGATGGTGCACTGTTGGATGAGGGTAACGTCAACCTGCAGTCCACTGGGTTCACTAAATTACAAACATAAGGCCTGAAATGAGTCATAACTCAGGAACTGGTGGCCCAACTGGACTGGAAATTGTTTTATTCTTCATGTTAATGCAATTTAACAGTGCCTTGCTCCAAGACAACTTTGCACTACATGTGCCATTTTTGCTGTTACTGTAATAAACAAACATACAGAAATCAGATCATTATAATATACATTATTAGTATCATTATCATTACTACTACTACTATTACTACAACTATTACTACTACTACTACCACCACTACTATGGCTGATATTATTATTATTATTATTACTATTATTATTACTACAACTACCACTGCTACTACTACTACTACCACCACTACTACTACTACTACTACACTGACTTCAAGCCCCAGAGGTGACCACAGACTCTGCCAGCCTTACATACTGTGGACTAATCAGCCTCACCTCAACACCCTACACTGTGATGGCAAAAAATGGAAATGGTTTGTCTTTTTTAACTAGGAGACTGTATGAGAGAAAAGTGGAGGGGGGGAGGGGGAGGGAGAGACCAAAGATGAGATGGAGTGATGGAGAGGTACATGAGAAAGGGGTGTGTGAGCTGGAGGGATGGAGAGTGAGTGACTAACTAGGAGAGAGTATAAGAGTGAGGTAGAGTGGGGGAGAGGGAGGGGGAGACTGA
The DNA here is from genome assembly GCF_032717465.1 of Coenobita brevimanus. Classification (NCBI taxonomy): domain Eukaryota; kingdom Metazoa; phylum Arthropoda; class Malacostraca; order Decapoda; family Coenobitidae; genus Coenobita; species Coenobita brevimanus. Next base: position 1,594 of record NW_027643534.1, read on the forward strand.
GGAGATGAAGGGATGGAGTAGTGAGGGTATAATGAGAGAGGGGGATGTAGGCTGGGGGAAGGGGGTATAATGGCAGCGGACAGGGTGACATGGAGGTGATTTGTTTGTGGCCACCCTTTTCGGTATTAGGGCATCAGGTTGTAGATACATAAACAGAATACAGAATTGGGCAGTTACCATTTACAGTCTGAAGCTACAAACAATTATATTCAGGATGGTGGTGTACTACTGGACTGACAAGGATGACTGTTGAGGGTGGAGCTGTTTGTGGCAGACCAAAAAAGACTTTGAGATGAGGTCCACACACTGTGACCTCAGGGACTAGGGACTGAAGAAAGGCTGCTAGAGATCAAGCAGCATGGAGAGGTGCCATTAGGTGACCAAGGCTGATGTATGCCAGCATGTCAGAGCCTTTATAAACAAAACAAAATGAAATGAATGATAAGATGGGAAAATGGATGAATTTATAAATGTTATGGCCGTGGAAAGAGATGGAGAACGAGACACTGACCTTTGATGCAAGGAAGAAGGAACCAAAGGCCTGATGCCTGCAAGATTGTTCCTGCCAAGAAAAAAGACATAAAAATAACAAAGCCAAATTCAGGACTCATTATCTTGAGATCCCTGGACACACTGCATTTAAAAGATTGGAGGTCACAGGCAGTAGGAATGAAAGAAAGGAAGACAGTTCCAGAGTTGACCTGTTGTAAATATACATGAAGGACTGGGAGTACTGGTTAACTTACCTCCTACGTACCTACCTATCTACCTACCTACCTACCTACACTGGAGGTCACAGGCAGCAGGCAATAGAGAGAGAGGAAGACAGTTGCGAGCTGACCTACTGCATACATGTACGACTGGGAGTACTGGTTAACTTACCTCCTACCTACCTACCTACACTGGAGGTCACAGGCAGTAGGCAATACAGACAGAGGAAGACAGTTGCAGTGCTGACCTACTGCATACATGTACGACTGGGAGTACTACTTTTCCTATTACACTAAGAAGACAAATGCCCCTGTGATTACCACACACTTCTTTTTCTCCTTTCTCTTTGGACAAGGGAATAATTATACCTGACTTCCAATAGCCAACACCTACTTTCGACATAAGATGATCCACCGGTATACATGGAGAGTAATGAGGAGGATGGATGGTGAACTTGTTGAACGAAAGGCAATGATAGACTACGTGTGTGTGGATGAGCGAATGAGAAGACAAGTGTTGGATGCAAGAGTGTGGAGAGGGTGGGGGAATGGAGTCTCGGACCATCACTTAGTGATGTCCAAGGTAGAGCTGCAAAGAAAGTGGTTGAGGAGGCGAAGGGGAAGACAGGAGGAAGCAGCTCCTGTGAGAAGAGTGGAGAAATTGCAAGATAGTGAGAAGAGGACAGAGTATAAGAGCATAGTGGAAGAAAGATTGGGAAGGTATGAGCTAGAGCAGATGGAAGGGGTGGAAGACGTATGTAAGATATTCACGGAAGAGATAAGCGCAACGTGTGAGGCAGTTTGTGGAGTGAGGAGGAGATGCAAGGGTGTGCAAGGGACAGCATGGTGGAATGATGAGGTGAAACGAGCTGTGGAACAAAAGAAGAAGGCATATGGTGAATGGTTGGCGAGTAGAGGTAGGGGAGAAGATGAGAGAGAGAAGAGAGAGGTATATGTGAGCAGGAGAAGGGAGGTTAAGAGACTGGTGAAGGAGAGTAAGAAGAAAGTGGATGAAGAGTTTGGGAGGAATCTGAGTGTGAAATGGAGGGAGAGTAAGAAATTGTTTTGGAAGGAGGTAAAGAAAGTAAGGCAGTGTGAAAGGGGAAATAGTAGGGGAGTGAAAGATAGGAATAATAGATTGTTGGTGGAGAAAAGAGAGAAATTGAGGAGATGGAAGGAGCACTTTGAGGATTTGTTGAATGTAGAGAGTGAGAGCAGTGTGAGTATAAGTGGTTGGGGAATGGCTGGGAGAAGAAGAGATGAGAGGAGGGAGGAAGAGATCAGTAGGTCGGAAGTAGTGGGAAGCGATGAAGAAGATTAAGCTGGGAAAGGCCCCAGGAATTGATGGAGTGTGTGGTGAAATGCTTAGGTATGGGGGTGAGATTGTTGTGGAGTGGATATGGAAGTTGTGTAGATTGGCTTGGGAAGAGGGAAGGGTTCCAGAGGACTGGAAATCAGGTATAATTGTTCCTCTGTACAAAGGAAAAGGGGAGAGAGAAGTATGTGGTAACCATAGGGGTATTTGCCTTCTTAGTGTGACTGGTAAAATATATGGTAGAATACTCATTGATAGGGTTAGGCATATGACAGAGGAGCTAGTTGGAGAAGAACAAGGGGGATTTAGGAAGGGAAAAGGGTGTGTAGATCAGATATTTGTTCTAAGATGTTTAGTGGAGAAGTATCTAGAGAAGGGAAGGAAAGTGTACGCTGCCTTCATGGACTTGGAGAAAGCTTATGACAGAATAGATAGGAAAGGTATGTGGAAGGTATTAAGAATATATGGAGTGGAGGGGAAATTGTTGAGTGCTGTGAAGAGTATGTACGAGGGAGCTAGGGCTACTGTGCGAGTGGATGGTGAGCTGAGTGAGTTCTTTGATCTCAATGTGGGACTGAAACAGGGGTGCGTAATGTCTCCATGGCTGTTTAATATATATATGGATGGGGTCGTAAAGGAGGTACAAGGTAGGGCAGTGGATGTGGGGGTGGCCCTAATGAATGAGGGTGAGTTTTGGAAGCTTCCAGTGTTGCTATTTGCTGATGATACAGTATTGTTGAGTGAAGATGAATGGGAGTTGCAAGGTTTGGTGAATGAATTTGGGACAGTGTGTAGGAGGAGGAAGCTGAAAGTTAATGTAAACAAAAGTAAAGTTATGGTGTTTGAGAGGAATGAAGTCACAGAGTGTGCAGTGAGGTTGGATGGTGAGGATATGGAGAATGTGAGTGCATTCAAGTACTTGGGTAGTGTGATGAGTAAGGATGGAACTTTGGGGGATGAAGTACGTGAAAGGGTACAGCAGGGAAGGAAGGTTGTTGGCACACTGAAAGCAGTGATGAGAAATAGGGAGTGTGAGTATGGAAGTTAAGAAGTCACTGCATGATGGTATTGTGATCCCTACCCTGACGTATGGAAGCGAGGCGTGGACCTTGCAAGAGGGGAACAAGTCAAGAGTGAGAGCAGTGGAAATGAGTTACTTGAGAGGAGCATGTGGAGTGACATGGGAGGGACAGGTTGACGAATGAAGAAGTGAAGGAACGTTGTGGGGTAGATGTGGATGTGGTTGAAAAGATTAGGAGAAATACACTGAGGTGGTTTGGACATGTGGAGAGGATGGAGAATGAAAGACTGACTAAGAGGGTGTATGTAGGTGAGGTGGAGGGAGGGAGAGGGAGGGGTAGACCGAGGATGAGGTGGAGGGATGGAGTTGAGAGGTATATGAGGGAGGGGGGGGTGAGTTGGGGGGAGGGGAGTCAAATGGTGGGTGACAGAGTGACTTGGAGGCGTTTTGTCTGCGGCCACCCTTTGCGGGATTAGGGCGTCGGGCTATAGATAGATAGATAGATAGACTTCCAATCCTCCGGGACTCTACCATCCTCCCAGGCCAATCTTACCATTCAACTACTGTCTCTCCCCTATGCTTCGGCATTTCACCAGACACCCCATCAATTCCTTGGGCTTTCCCCGATTTGACTTTCTTCGTTGCTTAACTGTGTTTTTGTATTGTCTACAGGTTACATCATATACTGTAAATTATTTGAGGGAAAAGGTGTTGTATACATGATATACGTATGATTTTTATACAATACTGTAGGTATGGGTGCTGCTGTCCAGTCTGATGCTCCTGCCGTTGATGTGGGTGTGCCTGTTCCTGGTCATCTTGATGTGGGTGCTTCTTCTCCACCCCATCCAGGAGTTAACGATGCTTCTGTGTCAGGCAATACTGTGGATGATTATACACCTGGCCATGATACTGGTGCTCCTGCTCCAGGCTGCACTTGTGTTTTGGATATTTCTGCTGTTGGCCAAGAACTCCAGCAACAGTCAGCTAACAGTATAGATGAAAGTGGATCACAAACTGAAGTTACATCTAACCATGTAGAATTATTACAGGATCAGCTTAACAGGTTAATTATGGACAAAGTGAAATTACAGGGAAAGCTGAGCAGAAAGGAAATGATGGAATCCTTTTTCAAGGACATGATGAGAGAGTTAAATTTTATACTGGGTTGAATAGTTACTCTGATTTACAGAAATTGTTTCATTTTATAAAACATTACATTACTGTAACTGGTAAGAGTGCCTTAACACCTTTTCAGCAGATGATGCTCACACTCATGAAACTGCGTCATAATTTTCCACTCCAAGACTTGGCCATCAGATTTGATATTTCCACTAGCACTTCCTCAAAAATATTCCTCAAGTTACTGGACATTCTGTATGTCAGGACAAAATATAATGTCAGATGGCCAACCCGAGACGAGTTGCAGCTAACAATGCCAATGTGTTTCAGGGAACATTATGGGGAGAAGGTAGCGGTTATTATGGACTGTTTTGAAGTGTTTTTGGATCGGCCAACAAACTTACTGGCACAGGCTAAAACTTGGTCATCTTATAAGCACCATAATACTATGAAATATTTAATTGGAATCTCTCCTCAAGGTCCTGTGCCATTTATATCCAAGGCTCAGGGTGGTAGAACAAGTGACAAATACATTGCTGAAAACTGTGGTATCCTGGATCACATCTTGCCAGGTGATTTGGTAATGGCTGACGAGGGTTTGATATGGCTGAGAGTGTAGGTCTTGTGCATGGATCACTTGTTATTCCAGCATACATGAAAGGAAGGAGGCAACTGAGTATGAGTGAAGTGGTAGCAACCAGGAATATTGCTAATGTACAGATACATGTTGAGAGGGTGATTGGTCATGTACGTCAAAAGTATAAAATCCTGGGAGGACCCATACCTGTACATTATGTTATGAACTCAGACAGCCAAAAAATGACAACATCTGATAAGATAACTGTTGTATGTTGTGCTCTTTGCAATTTTTGTCCTTCAGTCATAACCTTTGATTGACCAGCTGTCCACCCAGATGAGTAGAGACATTTGTCTTATATTTTAAAATTGTTCCATTCATAATAACTTAAACCCACCCATCCCTATACCTCTTCCACAGCCTAGTTCAGTGGTCTGTGGCTATGGAAGCCAACAAAAATATACTCTATACACAGGAGCTGTCTCCTCCTGTCTACTCCTTCTCCCTCTCATCCACTTCTTTTGTACTGTTAATCTGGTCATTACTATGTAATAGTCAGATAATCCACTCCCCCACCCTCTCCACATTCTTGCATCCATCACTTGTCTTCTCATTCGCCCATCCACACACACAATCAGTCACTGCCTTCCATTCTTCCAATACCTCACTCATTCTCCTCATCACTTGCCATGTATACCTGTGGATCATTTTGTGTCTAAAGAAGTTATTGGCAACGGCCAACAACTTCCCAGCACAAATGTCCACCAAAGAACTTCAGGTACTTTGATATTACCTGAGAGAACATAGCTGTCTAGGGCTACTCAAGTAAAACAGCAGACATCCTTGGTCCTGCATGGGTTATGATGAAGTACTGTCTGGTAAGCACTGTCAGATAATATATGCATGTGTACTTAATAATTACTTGACAATAAATGTATCAAATGAAATAAAATCTTTTTGTACCAACATATTCTTTTTGGTAAGCATTAATACATCAGGAACTGTATGGATAGTAATATACAGTTGAAAACTTGCTAATAAAAATGTTTTTATTGGTAAGTATGTGAGCTGTGAATATCTATGTAAACATAACCTCTTCTCTCCATTTATGCTTTTCTTTCATGTACTGCTTTATATGAGTTTTTTTCCTTTCCAAAATTCGTACAGAGGCTGATCACAGTTACAGTGGAATCATAGGTTGAACAGCAATTTGTGAGTGTTGTGTGAGAATTTTTGATTTTACAAGTTAGAACATGAAGTTGTTGGTATATTTTCATGGGATTTTTTATTCTCATTATTCTTTGAGCATTTCCTCTTTGAAAAGTAGCATCCTAAAAGCTCTAAAAGTACAATGTTATTGAAAAATTTTGAGGCTTTACTCACCATAACATTCTGGAATTCTGTGTTTGGTTTTATTCTTTGTATATATATTTCCTTTGGATTCCACAAAATAAAATCACAATAGGAAGTCATGGTCACAAAAAGATCTGACTGAACTTGATAGTAATAAGGGTGACTCTCGCTCAGATGACATCCAAGATTTGGGTCATTTTTTAGACATGGATGTTCCAAAAGATTTCCCTCAGCAAGGTTATAGGGACATTTGATTTCAATGCATCCTTTGCCACAACAGGTGCAGTTAACAATACCATCTGGTGAAGCTCCAATGTGAGGATGACTAGGACTTATAAACAAACCACAAGTATTTACAGTAAGGTTATGGTGACTTGTGCTCTGATGATGTATGTAGTTTTGTCTGGGAATGTTCTCATGATCTAAACCCCATTTGGTTGCTGGTACTCTCAACTTATTCTTGTTAGAATAACATATTTCTTGAATCAGAGATATAGAAGGTTTGTCTAATTGAGCTGAACATACCTTTTTCATATTTGAAGAGGTGATTCTTCCTGCCCTGTATTCAAACCACAACCTTGAATTAGACTGTTGACGAGTTGCAGACTCCACCAGTGATACCTGTTCCTCAGTTATTACAACTTTCACTTGCAGAACTGATTTAATAGGTTCCTCAGTGTCACTGCTTATATCTTTGTCATTTTTAAGCTTGGTTAGTGGTGCAGGCAGATCATTTGCTAGTCTAACTGCAGTTGGAATGAAAGATCTGTTAAAGGGCGATTTTACAGACAGCATAACACTTCAGGCACCACTATCACTAAATGATTTCATAAGATGGTATACAGGTATTTCCTCCTCACTTGGCTCCATTTCACTGTAGCTTCTTTGCCTCTTACCACTGACCTCTTTTGATGTGCTGGCCAAAGAATCATCCAATATTGTTTTCTTTCGGGCTAAAGAGGTAAAGTTTGTGCTGGATACTTCTTCATACTTTAGTTTCCCCAGTGCCCGAGGAAGTAACCAATATGCCTTCTCTTGTGTCACAGTTTTCTTGCCTCTGATGCGTACTGCAGCTTCAATATAGAAAAGAATGGCTGCTACATGAGAGCAAGTTCCACCTGAAATACATTCAAGAATTATGTCAGAAATGCTAGTGGTAGGTGGGGGCGCTCACCATCCACTCACTCAATGCTGTAGTAAAAAAAGTGGGAGTTAAGGGGAGAGAGCTTCTGGGGTTGGTGATAATTGAGTAAAAAAAAGAAAAAGAAAGAAAAAAAAACAGTATAGAGCAGGGTAATGTGTTAATAAGTAGTAGTGTGGGTGTGAAGGTGGGGAAGTAAGAAAAGGTGGTGTAAAGTTAATTTCTGGGAGTAGTGAGGGAGGACAAGTGCCATCAGACTGCTGTTTCAGGTTTGTCAAAAGACTAAAGTTGTAATGGAGTGAAGAGGAGGCATCTGTGAATTAATGTGGGTGGATGGGGGGGAGGTGGTGTGGTATAATGTGTAATCAATGAGGTGGGAGTTTGGGAGAAAAAACTTGTGGGGGAAGTGAGAATTGAAACGGAGTGTGGGGGTGGTACGTTAGAAATGCACTTTTGGCTGACTGTGAGCTGATGACATGGGTGCATGTAGAGGTAGGGAAATGTGCTAAAAGGTGATGAATGGGAATAAAAGGGAGAAATGAATGGGTGGATAAGGTAATTGGAAAAGTGAGGTGGCTGGCTTGGTGTTAGGTGTGGTGATTTTGGGTTCGGGTTTTTCAAGATCTTGATTTATGGTGGGTGGAAGTGCTGTAGGATTAATGAATAGGAATGTAGTGCAGAAAAAAGTGTACCAGGAAAGGAAAAGAATGGTAGATGAAGAGAAGGTTATGTTGGGGTTATGATTGTGTGTGTGTTGTGGGAATGGTGAGCTTGAAAAAGCATTTTTTATTTTTTAGACCTGTGGCAGGGTGTTGGCTGCTTGTAGTGGTGGGAGAATAGGTAGAATGGGTAGTAATAAAGGTAAAAAAGATTAGAAAAGGTGGAAGAGTGCAGTAGGATGAGTATTTGGCTGAAATGGGGTAGAATGGGTACTGTTGATTCATGGGTTCGGGTTATTGGCAGGAAACTAAAGTTGTTGTGGTGGGGGACAGAAGCATTTGTAAATATTGTTGAATGAATGGAGGGGTGGGACAGGTGGTGGTGCACCCAAAAAGGTGATAGTTGAGGGGAAGGATGTGTAACTGTTATGGAGAATTGGATCTTGTGTTCAGAAATGCCAACTACTGTAAGATAAGAATCATGAATATAAAAACAAAATACTGAACTACTGTCTAATAACTATAGAAACCACATAATAATATTGTTTGTGTTTTGATATGAATAATATCCAAACAAAAATAATCTTCACCTTGACCAGCTTTGCAGTCACAGTGTGCTGTTACTACCACACCATCATGTGTAGCAACAATCCATGAATGCATTGCTGTAGCACCAACAGATTGTGAATGTAGAACCTGAAATAATCATCATGTATTAGAAAAGAAGTAATTATGTTGTGGGCATTAACCATTCTCACTATGATGACACTCTCCTATCATATACTGTGTTTATAAAGGACAGGTAGGGCCCTCATGACTGAAGCACTATTCTACTGGTTGCACCATTTAAGTAAATCCAACATATCCTGGCTTCCAAGAATATGAACACCAGATGTTTATGTTACTGCTGGTTTCATCATTTAAGTTTCGTTTCGTTTTTAAAGGCTCCAACATGCTTGCATGTGTCGGCCTTGGTCACCTAATGGCGGCTCTCCACGCTGCACGATCCATTGCAGCCTCCCTGTTCAGTCCCCTAACCCTAAGGTCACACTTAATGACCTCGTCCCATGTCTTTCTCGGTCTACCCCTCACAACCCCACCCCCAATATTAACACTTCTCACCTTCCTCACCCAATTATCATCCCCCATCCTCTCCACATGTCCAAACCACCTCAATCTACCTCTCCTCATCACAACACCAATACACTCCAGTCCCATCCTACCTCTCAACTCTTCCACTGTAAACCCAGCCCCTCCAGGCCTTGGACGCAGGGACGCACTGCATATCCACCTAATCATTGTCATTTCTGTACGTCTGAGCCGGCGAATGTCTTCCTCCTTCACTGCCCAGGTCTCATTGCCATACAGCATTACACTCCTAACACATGCTGCATACAAAGACCCCTTAGCACGTAGGGAGAGCCCTCTCAATGTCAGGAGAGGCAAGAGCTCCCTGAACTTCTTCCAACCACTTCTCACCCTAGCCACAGAGCTACCTCCAGCCCCACCTCCAGCACACAACATGTCTCCCAAATAACAACACTCTTCCACAGACTCAAGAGATTCACCAGCAAGTTCAATCCTTTCACATCTGACGATCTCCACCTGCTCACCCCGGCACGCCGTACACATAAAATCAGCATTATCTCGTAGTCTACCTCTGATACCGCTACATCTCTTATGCACCCATTTATCACACACACCGCACAAGATGGAATTACTTCCCACGCCCTTGTGGCAAACTGCACATGGCCACTCTCCCTCGTCTTTGACAGTATCGCCACCAACCCTAGATATCATCACTTTTGTTTTATCTGCATTTACCCTTAAACCCTTTTGCCCCATACCATCTCTCCACTTCCTAAACCTTTCCTCCCCCTCCCTTTCATTCTCTGCAATCAACACCAAATCATCAGCATACAACAACTCCCACGGGAGTCCGTTTCTAAAGTCACGTGAAAGGGCTTCAAGTATCATGATAAACAACATGGGACTCAAGACTGACCCCTGATGCACACCAACATTCACGGAAAACTCATCACTCAAATCTCCATTCACTCTCACCTGGGTGTGAGCACCCACATACATGGCCATAACCAGCCTAACCAGCCACTCCTCCAAGCCAAGCTTTCTCATTGCCCACTTCACCACCTCTCTAGGGACTCTGTCAAAGGCCTTTTCCAAATCAACAAAAACAAAATAAAGATCCCTTCTCCTACCAATATATTTTTCCTGAAGCTGTCAAACAATGAATATGGCATCAGTGGTCCCCCTACCTGGCATAAACCCAAACTGCATCTCATCAATATTCACTCTTTCTCTAATCATACCTTCTAAAACTCTCTCCATTACCTTCATTATCTGATCTAAAAGCTTTATACCTCTATAATTTCCTCTTTCCAGGGCAACACCCTTCCCTTTATACACATTTACAATTACACTCTTCAGCCAATCATCTGGGACAACACACTCATAAATAATCCTATTTATCAGGTCAGTGACTAAACTCACCCCTATATCGCCTGAGGCCTTCAACATTTCGGCAGTCAACCCAGACACACCTGCTGCCTTCCCCACCCTCATCCTGCCTATTGCCTCACTCACAGTAGCAGTATCAATCAAAGGCCAAGAGCCAGACACTGGATCTGCTGGCTCCAAACCTTCCCTGTCCCAGTCAAACTCCTCATTCAACAACCGGTTATAATGCTCTCTCCATGCATCTTTAATAACCTCACTGTTCACCACTACCTTTCCTTCATCATTCTTCACACACTGCTCACCTATGATATCCCGATTATCCCTCTTCACCTGACCTGCCACCCTAAATATATTTTTCCTTTCCCCATGATTTAGGTTATCAAGTAATTGTCTCTGTGACTCAGACTTTGCCCTGTATACCTCTCTCCTAGCCTTACGCTTGGCAGCCAAATATTCCTCTTTGCTACCACCCTTCTTCCATTCCAGGAAAAGCCTTCTTTTCTCCTTAATTGCAGCTTCTACACCCTCATCCCACCACCAAGTTACTTTATGTCTTGGTGGTCCTCTTGTCCAGCCGCATGTTACATCAGTAACTCTCATTAAATTGTTCTTGAGGGCTCTGTACTGTTCATTAACGCCTCTGTCTACAGCTCACTGTTCAACCACCACTCTCCTCAACTCACTATACAAGACATCCCTTACTACTTGGTTTTTCAGCTTCCATATTTTCCTCCTAGGTACATAAGTTCTCTTTTTCATCACTTGTTCTTTAAGCACCATATCACAAATCAATAGTTTGTGCTGCTGCACACACTCCTCACTTCCTATAACTTTAACATCCCTCACTAACCTCCTATCGGCCCTCCTAACCAGAAAATAATCTATCTGACTGCTATTTCCCCAGACTCATACGAATTAAACCCTGCCTAACCTCGAATGACCTAATCCAACTTAAATCAACCCAACCTAATCTAGCTTAACCTCACCTAACCCAGTCTAATTGTATTTAACCTCACAATCTTACATAACCTCCCCATACTTAACATAACCTATTTTGAAGCAGCCTAACTGCATCTAACCCTACCTAATCCTACCCAGTCTCACTTAATCATACCATACCCGACCTAACCCAACCAGTAAAGCCTAAAATGACCTAATCCAACCGAACCTAACCCAGCCTAACCCAACCAAATAAAACCCAACCCAAAACCTATCAAAACCGACGTATTCTAAAGCAATCTAACCTAATCCGTCTATATCTAGTCGAACTGAAGCCAACCCAACCAAAAATTACCTAATCAGACCAAACCCTGCCCAAAGTGACCTAACCTAACTTTCGATCGGCTATATATTCGCTAATAAATTTTGCTGCCTGAAAAAAAGTCTACGGATGTCACATTCCAAGTTTCGCCTGTTCTGTGTACTCGTATACCAGTGTGTGTGTGTATGTGTGTGTGTGTTGAGTTGTCTGTGTGTACGTAGGTGAGCCTGTGTTTGTGTCGGGGAGGGATACAGGGTGTGGAGGGATGGACAAGATCACAGAGCCTGTGTGAATGGAGGTTTGGGTATGGATGTTAGTAAATGAGTGTGTGTGTGTGTGTGTGTGTGTGTGTGTGTGTGTGTGTGTGTGTGTGTGTGTGTGAACAAAAGGATATTAACCAGCCTTATGCAAAAATATATTGTTAAGAAAATCTTTGCTTGACTGGTGCGATGTCCTGTGTGTTACCACGGGAACCTCCCACACCACCAGTTACATAAACACATTTCCACACCAAGATCCATTAGAGAGTATTGTGTGTGTGTGTGTGTGTGTGTGTGTGTGTGTGTGTGTGTGTGTGTCTAACGTGGATATGCATGTGTGTAAGTGCAGTAATGTGTGCTACGGTGTGTGCTTGTATCAGTGGCTGTGTGTACCAGTGCCTGTGTGTATCAGTGCCTGTGTGTATCAGAGCCTGTGTGTATCAGTGCCTGTGTGTATCAATGCCTGTGTGTATCAGTGCCAGTGTGTATCAGTGCCTGTGTGTATCAGAGCCAGTGTGTATCAGTGCCAGTGTGTATCAGTGCCAGTGTGTATCAGTGGCTGTGTGTATCAGTGGCTGTGTGTATCAGTGCCAGTGTGTATCAGTGCCAGTGTGTATCAGTGGCTGTGTGTATCAGTGGCTGTGTGTATCAGTGCCTGTGTGTATCAGTGCCAGTGTGTATCAGTGGCTGTGTGAATCAGTGGCTGTGTGTATCAGTGCCTGTGTGTATCAGTGCCTGTGTGTATCAGTGCCAGTGTGTATCAGTAGCTGTGTGAATCAGTGGCTGTGTGTATCAGTGCCTGTGTGTATCAGTGCCTGTGTGTATCAGTGCCTGTGTGAATCAGTGCCTGTGTGTATCAGTGCCAGTGTGTATCAGTGCCTGTGTGTATCAGTGCCTGTGTGTATCAGTGCCAGTGTGTATCAGTGCCTGAGTGTATCAGTGCCAGTGTGTATCAGTGCCAGTGTGTATCAGTGCCAGTGTGTATCAGTGCCTGAGTGTATCAGTGCCTGTGTGTATCAGTGCCTGTGTGTATCAGTGCCTGTGTGTATCAGTGCCTGAGTGTATCAGTGCCTGTGTGTATCAGTGCCTGTGTGTATCAGTGCCTGTGTGTATCAGTGCCTGTGTGTATCAGTGCCTGTGTGTATCAGTGCCTGAGTGTATCAGTGCCTGCGTGTACCAGTGCCTGTGTGATTTGTGTCTGTGTGTATCAGTGCCTGTGTGTATCAGTGCCAGTGTGTATCAGTGCCTGTGTGTATCAGTGCCTGTGTGTATCAGTGCCTGTGTGTATCAGTGCCAGTGTGTATCAGTGCCTGTGTGTATCAGTGCCTGTGTGTATCAGTGCCTGTGTGTATCAGTGCCTGTGTGTATCAGTGCCTGTGTGTATCAGTGCCAGTGTGTATCAGTGCCTGTGTGTATCAGTGCCTGTGTGTATCAGTGCCTGTGTGTATCAGTGCCTGTGTGTATCAGTGCCTGTGTGTATCAGTGCCTGTGTGTATCAGTGCTTGTGTGTATCAGTGCCTGTGTGTATCAGTGCCTGTGTGTATCAGTGCCTGTGTGTATCAGTGCCTGTGTGTATCAGTGCCTGTGTGTATCAGTGCCTGTGTGTATCAGTGCCTGTGTGTATCAGTGCCTGTGTGTATCAGTGCCTGTGTGTATCAGTGCCTGTGTGTATCAGTGCCTGTGTGTATCAGTGCCTCCATGTATCAGTGCCTGTGTGTATCAGTGCCTGTGTGTATCAGTGCCTGTGTGTATCAGTGCCTGTGTGTATCAGTGCCTGTGTGTATCAGTGCTTGCGTGTATCAGTGCCTGAGTGTATCAGTGCCTGTGTGTATCAGTGCCTGTGTGTATCAGTGCCTGTGTGTATCAGTGCCTGTGTGTATCAGTGCCTGTGTGTATCAGTGCCTGTGTGTATCAGTGCTTGTGAGAATCAGTGCCTGTGTGTATCAGTGCCTGTGTGTATCAGTGCTTGTGAGAATCAGTGCCTGTGTGTATCAGTGCCTGTGTGTATCAGTGCCTGTGTGTATCAGTGCCTGTGTGTATCAGTGCCTGTGTGTATCAGTGCTTGTGTGTATCAGTGCCTGTGTGTATCAGTGCCTGTGTGTATCAGTGCCTGTGTGTATCAGTGCCTGTGTGTATCAGTGCTTGTGAGAATCAGTGCCTGTGTGTATCAGTGCCTGTGTGTATCAGTGCCTGTGTGTATCAGTGCCTGTGTGTATCAGTGCCTGTGTGTATCAGTGCCTGTGTGTATCAGTGCCTGTGTGTATCAGTGCCTGTGTGTATCAGTGCCTGTGTGTATCAGTGCCTGTGTGTATCAGTGCCTGTGTGTATCAGTGCTTGTGAGAATCAGTGCCTGTGTGTATCAGTGCCTGTGTGTATCAGTGCCTGTGTGTATCAGTGCCTGAATGTATCAGTGCCTGTGTGATTTGTGCCTGTGTGTATCAGTTCCTGTGTGTATCAGTGCCTGTGTGTATCAGTGTCTGCGTGTATCAGTGCCTGAGTGTATCAGTGCCTGTGTGTATCAGTGCCTGTGTGTATCAGTGCCTGTGTGTATCAGTGCCTGTGTGTATCAGTGCCTGTGTGTATCAGTGCCTGTGTGTATCAGTGCCTGTGTGTATCATTGCCTGTGTGTATCAGTGCCTGTGTGTATCAGTGGCTGTGTGTATCAGTGCCTGTGTGTATCAGTGCCTGTGTGTATCAGTGCCTGTGTGTATTTGTGCCTGCGTGTATCAGTGGCTGTGTGTATCAGTGCCCCCCCTTGTGGTGGGGGGGACACAATCTGGCCGCACTATGGGGTGGTACTACTACTCTGCGGCCAGGTTGTGTTAGGAAGAATACTGCCATCGTATTCCCTGCGTGACGTAAAAGGCGACTAAAAGGGGCAGGGTGAGGGGACTAGGGACCCCCTCGTCTGTTTTTTAGTTCCTAAAAAGAGACAGGCCAGAGAAAGGGATGGGGGATGGAGTTATCCCCGTACCCTGAAGATTGGGTCTATGAATGTGCGTGGCTGTAGTACGATTGAGGCTAAAAGGGAGGAGATTGGGAGAATGTTTGTGAGATGAAAGTTGGATGTGTTAGCTTTGAGTGAAACGAAGATGAAAGGGAAGGGTGAGTCTATGTTTGGAAGTGTGAATGGAAGATTGTCAGGTGTTGATAGAGGAAGGGCAAGAGAAGGTGTGACCTTGTTAGTGAGTCCGGAAGTACAGCAGTGTGTGATTGAATGGAAGGAGGTGTCATCGAGACTGATGTGGGTGAAAGCGAAATTTGAACGTGAGTTGTGGGTGTTTGTGAGTGCATATGGGCCTGGTAGTGAAAGGGATGAAGAATAGAGGGAGTCTTTCTGGAATGATGTTGATCAGTGTCTGCAGAGTTTTGGAGCGAATGTGAATGTGGTAATGATGGGTGATCTGAATGCTAGAGTGGGAAATGTAGCAGCTGAAGGTGTAGTTGGTATGAATGGTGTGCCTGGAAGAAATGAAAATGGGGAACGAATGATAGCGATGTGTGTTGAGTGAGAGATGGTGATTGGGAATACGCTGTTTGAGAAGAAAGATATTTATAAGTATACATGGGTGAGACAGGAGGGTGGAAGGGTTGTTGATTGAGCACTGATGGACTATGTGGTTGTGTCTAGGAATGTAATAGGAAGATTGTTGGATGTGAAAGTTCTGAGAGGAGAGGGTGGAGGTATGTCTGACCACTACCTGGTGGAGGGAAAGTTAAGAGTAGGTAAGAGATGGGTGAGAGCTAGGAGGGTTAGGTGTGGCAGGGAGGTTTTGAAAGTGAGTGAGCTGGATAAAAGAGAGAAAAAGATAGAGTATCAGGAGAAATTGAAAGATGAGTGGAACGCAGTGAAAGATCGGGAAAATGGCAGCGTGGAGGAGGAATGGCAGTTGTTTAAGAGTGCTGTGGTGGGGCATGCAGAAGAGGTGTGTGGTGTGAGACGTGTGGGTGGTGGTGTAAGAAAAGGAAGTGAATGGTGGTGCGAGGAAGTAATTATGGATGTGGCTGAGAAGAGACGTGCATATGAAGTGTGGCTGCAGAGGAAGGATGAGATGTCATATGAAAGGTATAAGGAAAAGAGGAATAGAGCGAGAAGGGCTGTGCGTGATGCTAAAGTGGCAGCAGATGAGAGGTGGGGTAGGCGGCTGACAGAGAATTTTCAACAGAATAAGAAAATGTTTTGGAAGGTGAAAAGGGTGCGAAAGGGAGAGTCTGGGAAGGAAGAACGAGTAAAAGCAGAGGATGGAAGGATGTTAATTGAGATGGATGCAGTAAGGAAGAGATGGGCAGAGTATTTTGAAAGACTGTTAAATGTAGAGGAGGAAAGGGTGGCTGAGATTGTGGCAGATGGAAGGGTGCAAGGAATAAATGTGTTGGGAGAGTTGAATGATTCTTTGATCACGAAGGAGGAAGTGGAGAAGGCAGTAAAGGAGATGAAAATAGGGAAAGCTGCAGGTATGGATGGGTGTGCTGTGGAATGCCTGATGCCTGAAGGGTGGTGGAGTGACTATTGTTGACTGGTTAGGGATGTGTGCTCTGAGAAAGGTATAGTGCCAATTGACTGGGCAAGTGCTTGTGTGGTCCCGTTGTATAAAGGCAAGGGTGATAAGTATGAATGTACTAGCTTTAGGGGTATAAGTCTGTTGAGTGTTGTAGGTACGGTGAATGGTAGAGTGTTAATTATGAGAGTTAGAGAGGGTACAGAGGGAGTGATTGGTGACGAGCAGTGTGGCTTTAGGAGAGGGAGGGGATGCGTTGATCAGGTGTTTGCTGTGAGACAAGTGTGTGAAAAGTATTTAGCGAAAGGCAAGGATGTGTTTTGGGCATTTATGTATTTAGAAAAAGCGTATGATAGAATTGATAGGGAGGCTTTGTGGACTGTTTTAAGATTGTATGGACTTGATGGTAGGTTACTAAAAGGGGTGAAAAGTTTTTATGTAAATAGTAGAGCATGTGTAAGAGTGGGAAATGCTGTGAGTGATTGGTTTCCTGTGAGAGTGGGGCTGCGACAGGGATGTGATGTCGCCTTGGTTGTTTAATATTTACATGGATGGTGTTGTAAGGGAGGTGAATGCAAGAGTTTTAGGTGGAGGTCTGAGTCTGGTGAATGTTGATGGTGGAGAGTGGAATCTGAAGCAGCTGCTGTTTGCAGATGATACTGCACTGGTGACTGATTCAGAGAAGAGATTGAGACAGTTAGCAGAGGAGTTTGGAAGGGTATGTGAAAGGAGGAAATTGAAAGTAAATGAGAATAAGAGTAGAGTGATGAAGTGTACGAGGTTGATAGATGGTAGGGGGATGAATATAGTTTTGAATGGTGAGTTGCTTGAGGAGGTAGATTGTTTTAAATATCTAGGGTCACATGTTGCTGTGGATGGAAGAATAGATGCAGAAGTGAAGTTTAGAATAAATGAAATAGGAAAGGTGCTGGGAGGAATGAAAAAAGTGTTTAAATGTCGTTCGCTTGGAATGGATGTAAAGAGAAGGTTGTATGAGGGTGTTGTGGTACTGACTGCGTTATATGGGGCTGAAACATGGAATATGGGTGTAGCAGAGAGGAAAAGTTTGAATGTAATGGAGATGAGGTGTCTGAGGAGTATGTGTGGAGTGACGCGTATGGATCGGGTGCGAAATGATGAAGTGCGAAGGAGAACTGGAGTTGTTCGGGAGATGGCTGGTAGAGTTGAGCAGAGGGTGTTGCGATGGTTTGGGCATATGGAGAGGATGGATAATGAGCGATTGGTGAAATAGATAACTAGATCTGATGTGAGAGGTGTAAGGCTGAGAGGAAGACCACGAATAGGATGGATGGACAGTGTGAAGAGAGCACTGGATGCGAGAGGGATGTTTGTTGAGCAAGGAAGAGTGGCTGTGCGTGACAGAAATAAATGGAGAGAAATTGTGAATGAATAAGTGATGACGCAGCTCTGCGGGGATATTCTCCCGCATTTGGTCTGATCAGCTAGTCAGGTCAGGTGCGGGTAAGGGGATGGGTCTGTTATGATGTGGCAGGGGTAAACCAGTTCTGCTGTCGGGCCCTGCTGCGGATGTCACTGATTCCATTGCGCAGTTGACCCTTGTGCAGTGTGATGCGGTGAGGATCTGTCCGTTCTTCCTTTGGGGCTAAGATGCGAATGACTGTGTTTGAATGGATGAGTAAATGGGGAGTGTGTCGTCCTGTCTCGGCTACCTCCCTTTCCTTGGGGGAAGCAGCCTAGGTATATAGATAGATAGATAGAATAAAGGGTATATACAAGATAGCACTACAACAAAACGGAGGTCTATCTATCTATCTATCTATTGCCAGACGCCTCAATCCCGTTTGGGGTGGCCACAAACAAATCGCCTCCAAGTCGCCCTGTCCCCTGCCATTTCACTCCCCTGCTCCCAGCTCACACCCCCCTCTCTCATATACCTCTCCACCCCATCCCTCCATCTCATCCTCGGCATCCCCCTCCCTCTTTCCCCCTCCACCTCACTCACATACACTCTCTTCGTCAGTCTTTCACCCTCCATCCTCTCCACATGGCCAAACCACCTCAGTGTGTTCTCATAACGCTTCCTATCACATCCACATCAACACCACAACGCTCCTTTATATCCTCATTCGTCAGCCTGTCTCTCCATGTGACTCCACAGGCTCCTTTTAAATAACTCATTTCCACTGCTCTCACTCTTGACTTGTGTCCTTCCAACAACGTCCAAGCTTCACTTGCGTACGTTAGAGTTGGTATCACAATACTGTCACGCAGTAACTTTTATATTAATACCAGTAATAATGGTCATAATAAGAATAACTACAACAACAACAATAATAATAATAACAATGAAAGTCAACTAATTTGAAGAATTAGTACTTTGATAGCAAGTAAGATTTATAAGAAGATTTGAAAGATACAGCCTCGCTTAGTTCCTCAATGGCCATTGGGATACCATTCCAAACTTTGGGTCCCTGATAAGTGATATGTGACTGGGACTGGGTTGAAGCCATGACTGGTATTTTTAGATTACAGTTATTTCGGAGATTATACCAATCATTCATATTCAAATCGAAATAACTGTTAAATGATAGGTTGTGCAAAGACTTGTAAACAAACAAAGCAGTGCAGTAGGACTTTGTATCAAGCAATTTTAGGATACCCAATTACTTGAAAGATGTATTAGTGTGGTCATATTTGCATAAGTTTTCCATTATACGGACCGATTTCTTTTGGGCTATAAATAAGCGGTTTAATTGAGTTACTTGAGAGGAGCATGTGGAGTGAAGTGGAGGGACAGGTTGACGAATGAAGAAGTGAAGGAACGTTGTGGGGTAGATGTGGATGTGGTTGAGAAGATTAGGAGAAATACACTGAGGTGGTTTGAACATATGGAGAGAATGGAGAATGAAAGACTGACTAAGAGGGTGTATGTAGGTGAGGTGGAGGGAGGGAGAGGGAGGGGTAGACCAAGGATGAGGTGGAGGGATGGAGTTGAGAGGTATATGAGGGAGGGGGGGGTGAGTTGGGGGGAGGGTAATCAAATGGTGGGTGACAGAGTGACTTGGAGGTGTTTTGTCTGCGGCCACCCTTTGTGGGATTAGGGCGTTGGGCTATAGATAGATAGATAGATAGAATTGTGTCATATGAGCACCACTCCATACATTGTTACAATAAAACAATAAAGGAAAAATCAGCAAGTAATAAATGAGCTTAAAAGACTGTGTTGTTAGTTAATCACAAATTTGGTACATGATCCCACACTGTTTGCTAATCTTTGTATGGAGATACTGGATATGTAAATGCCATGACAAACGTTCATCAATTATAACACCAAGGAATTTTATACTGTCCACTCTTTCAATTGACTGGGCACCTATGTAGATGTTGGGTTGATTTGCAATGCTTTGTGTCCTTCTAAATATAATGTAATGAGATTTGCCTACGTTTAGTGTCAGTTTGTTGCTTGTTATCTATTTTTTAATATCTGTTAGCCTGCTATTTACAACATTTGTTAGTTCATTGAGATTTTGGTGGCTGGCATAAAAGGTACTATCATCTGCAAATTGTACTGGCTTCATATGTGAGGTAGCGTATACAATGTCATTTATGTACAAAATAAACAAGAGTGGTCCTAAGACCGACCCCTGGGGAACTCCAGATTCTACTGGCATACAGATAGACTGGCACTGTTTGTATTGCACAAACTGTTTGCGATTGGCTAAGTAGGAAGCAAACCATTGATTTGAAGTGCCTCGTATACCATAGTGGTCAAGCTTCTTTAGTAATACAGAGTGATTTACAGTATCAAATGCCTTAGCCAGATCTAGAAATACACCCATAGTAAATTTATTTTCATCAAATGAAGTCAGCACGTCCTTGGTGAATGACAGTAAAGCACTCTCGGTAGACAATTTTTCCCTAAATCCAAATTGTGAATCAGTGATAATATTGTTGTTGGTGCAAAACTGAATTAACCTACCATAAACCAATTTCTCTATTATCTTACTGATTGCTGGCAGGACTGAGATAGGGCGATTATTGCTTAACAGCTTACGATCACCAGATTTAAAAACTGGAATGGCTTTGGCCAATTTCAACATGTCAGGAAACTTTCCAGTTTCAAAAGATAAATTAAAGAGGAAGACAAGTACAGGAACTAGATTGGCCATTATTTCCTTAACGATGGACGTGGGGATATCATCATATCGGGGACCAACATTCCGTAGATTTTTTATAGTCTAACTTCATGTTCAGTAGTAGGTGACAAAACGAATACACTGTCTTGCCTATTGTGTAAATATGAATAGAAATTAACCTCAGACTCTCCAACAGACTCAGCAAGTTTCTTAACAACACTGACAAAGTCTATCTATCTATCTATCTATCTATAGCCCGACGCCCTAATCCTGCAAAGGGTGGCCGCAGACAAAACGCCTCCAGGTCACTCTGTCACCCACCATTTGACTCCCCTCCCCCTCCCTCATATACCTCTCAACTCCATCCCTCCACCTCATCCTTGGTCTACCCCTCCCTCTCCCTCCCTCCACCTCACCTACATACACCCTCTTAGTCAGTCTTTCATTCTCAAAGTAATTATTAAAATGGTCAGCTACTTCCTTAGGTTCATATACCTCATTATTGTTTACTAAATAAAAGCAATTATTTCTTTGTCGTGAAGAAGGCTTATTAAGGATGGAGTTTATTATACACCAGGTTTTTTACTGTTACCTATATTTTCACTTATTTTATTCTTATAGTAATCTGACTTTGCCTCTCTGATTTTAGCTGTGATTTCATTGCGCAGTCTGCGATACTCTGCACCGTACGTAATGGGTTTCTTGGCACACTTTCTTTGAAGCTTGTTTCTTTCTCGGATCCCTTGCCTTATGATGGATATTAGATTTCATTCCTCCAAGTCAAAAAGTCTTCCCTAGCCTGAATAAAACAACCTTAAGACAGCAGGAAGAGAATAAAAAAGAAATCACCACACAGGAGAGGTTAGGTAAATTTTCATATACAGGATATTCTGTGGCATTTTTCAGAACTCAGGAGGTCTGAGTAAAAAATGCTGTATCAAGATGGGTCCCATTCTCAGCCATTACAGAGCCACAGTTACCAACGGCCTTATGGGCTAATTATGAGGAAGACCACTTTCAACCATCAGGTCATCAGTAACTGTAGCTCTGTAATGGCTCAGAACTGGGCCAGGTGACACAGCATTTTTTACTAAATTTTACCCTTAGAATAATCTCCTTAAGTTTTTGAAAACTCTTGCAGGACACCCTGTATATCTCAACAAAATGCCTGATATACCAGATATTATATTAAACACTAAGAGATGCTTTACAGATAAACGGACTACAATTTGTTCATCTTAACTTGGAAGAGACTTTCATAATTTTTCAGCTTATTTCCTGTCTGTAGTTCAATGACAACAATTCTAAAGCTCTACATCCCTTCCACAGCAAATTTTCAGGACTACCACCATATTCCTTTGTTAAACTACTGCTATCACTCAACACTCGAGGCAGAGAGATGGCAATTTTAGGCCAAGTTATACTGAACAGAATATAGCATGATATTCCACTGTTAATCTTGTTACACCACATCAGTCAGTATGGGGAGATGACAATTTTATGTCAAGGTAAAGCAGAATGGTATAGATGCCAGACAGGCACCATATTCACTATACAGTGAATGTTGTGTGTGTGACCCACTTTCATTACATGAAAAAACAAGCTGGCTATAGTGTACTCACCATACAGTGTGCCAAGTGTGTGGTCCTGCGGAGACTCTCTGGTGCCCCAGGTCCAACTTGTTGTGTTCCCAGATGAAGATGCATGGAACCCACACACTTGCTGAGCCTCAAAGTCACCAAACAGTGACCCTCCCACCACACCTGAAAAAAAAACCATAATACTGTAAAATCATCATCATCATCATCATCATTACTGTTGTTATTATTATTATTATTAATATCATCATGGCAAGAGTAACAGCAAAGGCAAGAGTAACAACAAAGAAGAAAGGTACAGCATGGAGGGATGATGAGGTTAAGAGAGCAGTGGAGGAAAAGAGGAATAGTGGCTAAAGTGGTTACAGGTCAAGGGTTAAGTTGAAATAAGAACTGAATATACTGAGAGCAAGAAGCACGTAAAGAGACTAGTAAAGAGGAAAAAGAAGGAGGTAAATGATGATCTATGAAGAAAAATGAATGCCAACTACTCTGAAAATAGGAAGTTTTTCTGGAAAAAGGTGTGGAAATGTAGAAGTGACAGTGGAAAGAAACGTGAAAGTGTGAAGGATGTAAGTGGTAGATTATTAACCCATGGGGATGAAATACAGACCAGATGGAAAGAATATTTTGAGAGCCTGATGAATGGGAATAGAGAGAGCAGAGCAGCTGTAAACATGACTGGTTTTGGGGGTGTGCAGAGAAGGAATGCAGTGCCAGGAAACGTGACACTCACACAGGTGAAGAGTGCTGTGAAGCGGAAGAAAAATGGAAAAGCAGCTGGGGTTGATAATGTGTATGCCGAGATGATTAAGTGTAGTGGAGAGAATGGAATGAAGTGCTTGTTGGAGATATGTGGGAGGGCATCAATGAGTGAAACTGTGCCAGCAGAGGGGAAAAAGGCTGTGCTTGTACCCCCTGTACAAAAATAAAGATGAGCCAAGTGAGTGCAAGAATTATCATGGCAAAATATATTGAGTGTGGTAGGGAAGGTATATGGAAGAATTATTACTATACCTCTCTACTCTATCCCTACACATCATCCTTAGTCTCCTCTGCCCTCTCATCCCCTCCACCTCACTCACTTACACTTTCCTAGTTAGTCTCTCACTCCATCACATGGCCAGACCACCTCAGTGTATATCTCCTAACATTATCACATCCACATCACATCACTCCTTCATTTCTGTTGCATGTCAGTATTAGCCACTCTTTTAACAGCTTAGCCTTTATATTATTTCTTTCTGTAACATTCCAGATTTGGTGCTAGGAAATGCTGTTGATTTTTTTTAACCTACAAATAACTGGAGTCAAAAAAAGAATATATTGCCTGATTTTAGTGTTAGATTTATCCTACTTTAGACCTGCATTTGAGTATTCAGTGACAAGCATGTTCCTCATATTTTAATTTATCCCTCCAGTGAAGTATTTTATTTATTCTTGTTACATCTAATTGATTTTATGCAGCATCAGGGAGACCTCATTTAGGGAAGGAGTAATTGAATGTTATATACAGTATGACCTCTCCAGTTCTAACTCCATCTTGTGCAGTGCTTGTGATAAGTGGGTGCATAAGAGATGAAGTGGTATTAGAGGTAGACTGCAAGGTAATGTTGATTTCATGTGTGTGGTGTGTTGGGGAGAGCATTTAAGATTGTCAGGTTGAAAGTATTGGTCATGCTAGTGAGTCTCTTGAGTATATGGAAGAGTTTTGTCATTTGGGGCACCTGTTATGTGCTGGAGGTGGGGCTGGAGACAGCTCTGTGGCCAGAGTGAGGAGTGGTTGGAAGAAGTTCAGGGAGCTATTACCTCTCCTGACATGGAGAGGGTTCTCCTTTCATTGATAAAGGACCTTTGTATGCAGCATGCATTAGGAGTGTAATGCTATATGGTAATGAGACCTGGGCAGTAAAGGAAGATGAGATCTGTAGGCTCATATGTACAGAAATGACAGTGATTAAAAGGATGTATAGTGTGTCCTTGAATATGAGGCCTGAGGGGCTGGTTCGTGATTGAAGAGTTGAGAGAAAGGCTGGGAGTGGAGTGTATTGGTGTTGTGGTGATGAGGGGTAGATTGAGATGGTTTGGGCATGTGGAGAGGATGGAGGATGACAGTTGGGTGTGGAAAGTGAGAAATGTGAATGTCGGGAATTGGGTTGTGAGAGGCAGACTGTCACACTTATAATAGCACTTCAGTTAACTGAGGAGGGAAGTACCACTCTTAAGGTGCAAAATTGTACAAATGCCTGAATTCACAGCAGATTATCATATAATACTGCTTAGAGCTTATGAGAAAGCAGCATACAGAGGTGGTATATGGATGTAAATACATAATTACACCCACCGCAAATTGATTTAGGACCTACACACAGAATTGCTGTGGGAGAGTTGTCTGTCCTTGCTTTGTGTTTCCACCTCTACCAAGTGAGTTTTGGGGGCAAGAAGTAACTGGCAACTCATCTGGTGTTGGCGGGAGGTGGTGAAACACTCAGGATGTCCGTGCTTGCCCAGAAGCGAGATTGGGTGTACATGTTCCCGTCGCTCCGAGCTTGCACCTCACTCTTTTTCGTATGCATTACTGTTTGCCTTGTTTTTTTCCTAGAGTCGAGTTTTCATGCCTGGAAAGTACTGCTCAAGGGATGAGAGGGTCCGTATCATTGCATGGTGACAGGATAATGTCCCTATCAACACGATTTGTGAAGGTACTGGACGTGCAAAGTCGACCGTCATGAAGATTCTTGCTGCAGCTTGCAGCCTGCCACCTGAAGCCGTACCATAGCACGAGCATGGTGGTGGAAAGAAGAGGACAACTTTCAGAGGTACAGATACGCTTCTAAAGAGGGAAGTAATCAAGAATCCTCTTCTGACAGCAGTAGAATTGAAGAGAATGCATCCCCAGCTGTTACAAGACGTCTCAATTTGAACTATCCAACACTGCTTGCAGAAGGAGCTGAGTTTGCCAAGCCACACAGCAGCCAAGAAACCGCTTCTCACTGACCGCACGAAGAAGCAGCGCATTCAGTTTGCCAAGAAGTATGCACACTGGACATCAGATGAGTGGAGAAAAGTTATGTTTTCCGATGAAAGCACATTTCAAGTGTTCCAGGTGCATTCTGCCAAGGTTCGTCGCCCTGCCTCCCGTGATTTGGGAAGGGGAGGCCTCTACTTTCTTCCTAAGAACTTGATGATGAATGGTGGCCAGTACATTCAAGGTCTGAAACATCATTTGTTAAACCTTTTTGCTACTCTTGGATGCGACTTTTTCATGCACGATTCAGTTCCATGTCTCAAGTCAAGAAAGGTGACAAAATGGCTTCAGGACTATCGGATTGAGGTCCTCGACTGGCCTGGCAACAGTCTGGATCTAAATCCGATAGAAAACTGCTGGGCAAAGATGAAGAAAATCATGGCAGAGAAGAAGACACCCAATCTGGTCAACCTCAAGACTAAACTGACAAATGTTTGGTGCAAAGAAATGTCCTTAGATTACATTAGAGATCTAAGTGATTCCATACCAAAATGCATCCAACTGGTCCTGAAAAACAGGAGAAACATGATTTCATATTCATGAATGGCATTTCATGAACAAACATTGTGATATACTATGATTTCTGTGTTTTTTAATACCTTGTGGGGGGAGGTCCAAAGTCAGTTTGCGGTAGCTGTACATACCGTACATAACTCTGAACTTTGGTAGAGATTGCTAGCACACTTAACATCACCCTTCAGGTACAAAACTGAAAAAAATTTGCACATACACCTTAAATAGTACTGGACTAAGTATGTCTATCTATCTATCTATCTATAGCCCGACGCCCTAATCCCGCAAAGGGTGGCCGCAGACAAAACGCCTCCAAGTCACTCTGTCACCCACCATTCGACTACCCTCCCCCCAACTCACCCCCCCCTCCCTCATATACCTCTCAACTCCATCCCTCCACCTCATCCTCGGTATACCCCTCCCTCTCCCTCCCTCCACCTCACCTACATACACCCTCTTAGTCAGTCTTTCATTCTCCATTCTCTCCACATGTCCAAACTAAGTATGACAGATGACTATTTAAGATATTTCAAGCACTAGAATGAAAAAATATATATACAATACACATGATTATAGTCACCAATACTGTATTCATATACTTTGGGAGTTTTGCTTTTTTTTTTTTTTTTTTTTTAATGCGAGGAAGAAGGAACCAAAGGCCATGAGCCCGCAGTAACAGTTCCCTCCAAGAGAAAAACAAAATACAATAGAGAGCCAAATTCAAGATCCGATCAGCGCTGTTGACATGCTTGACAAGAGAGGGTGGGAGAGGAAAATGGTGAACATATAAGAAAAGCAGAAAAGACATGTAGACTACATTACATTTGTACATAGGAAATTATATGCGCAGTGGCAGTATCGTAACCAATGAGGTCTTGCCTAAGTGACGTATTTGTTGCTGCTGTAAAGCTTGAAATTGGGAAAAGTTTTCAATACCATCTCAGCACTTCTGTGGCACCTCGGTTTGGGTTACCTTTCCTAGAAGGGTAGTCAAGTCGTACC
The DNA here is from genome assembly GCF_032717465.1 of Coenobita brevimanus. NCBI lineage: Eukaryota > Metazoa > Arthropoda > Malacostraca > Decapoda > Coenobitidae > Coenobita > Coenobita brevimanus. The sequence goes on from NW_027643534.1 coordinate 28,249, forward strand.
CCACCTGCTCGTGGTGACCTCGCAGACACCCTGTTTTATTTTCCATTTCTGTTTTTTGTGCTTTTTTTCCTTCGGTTCTCTTTCTTCCTCCTAAATTAGGGTGACACAAACGGGGGCGGCGCTACCCGGGTTTTTCCCGGGTAGTATTGTATATACGTTTTGCTGTTGTTGTCATTTTTTTTTTTTTGTTCTCCCTTATCATGAGTAAACAACACCAGTGCCCTCGCTGCAGTAGGTCTGTAGCAAACAGTGCACAAGCACTGAAGTGCGCCTACTGCAGCGAGTGGATTCATATAGCTTGTGAAAATTTGGATGCAGGCGACTATCCATTCATGAAGAGGAGCCACCAGCTGGGCTTTCGCTGGCTGTGTAGCCAGTGTGTTGCACCAGCAGACGAGGTCTTGGCTGGTGGAGGAAGTAGTACCAAGAAGGAGTATGAAGATAAAGTTATTGGGCCAATCTTTCAAGCAATCAGAGACGTATCAAATAGACTGGAGGCACTAGAGACCAAGGTCTCATCACCTATGGCGGTCACACAAGATCAGGCCAAGTCATTTGCGGATGCTGTTCGTGGGTCTCTCGTGGGGAGGGAAGGATCTGCCTGGGGGCGTGATTGAGATCAGTGCTCATGGCCAGAAAAAGCCATTCATAGTCAGCATGCACTGATTGTGAAACCAGAGAGTGGCGTTAGTGCCCTGACAAATCAGATGGGACCAGAAGACATCAGAGGCGTACTTAACTCGGTACCGGTTGACAGCTGCCTTAAGACCAAGGCTGGTGGGCTGGTAATGAAGTTTCCGTCAGCTGAGGCCAAGGGGGAAGCAACTGGGGTGCTGACTGATCATTTTGGCTCTGAGGGCACTTTTTGCATATCAGAGCCAAAGAAAATTCTGCCTAAAATGACCGTGACAGGCCTTTCCTCTTCCTTGGATGACTCTGACATCATCCCAAATATTCTGAGAAAAACAATAAAATTAAGATGCTCGTTGATCGAGGTTGTACCCTCAACCTTCTCTTCACAAGGACAAGGAATGACACCAAAACTGCTGTCTTGAAGATGTCGCCAGAGGTGAGATCCTCCATTGTAGAACAGGGCAATTACATCTATGTGGATCTTACAAGATGCCGCGCTTTCGATAGATTCTGGGTTACACAGTGTCATCACTGCCAAGGCTTTGGTCATACATTTGAGAGATGTTCTAGGAAAAGTGATGAACCTAAATGTGTCTTTTGTGCTGGAGCCCATAAATCTAAGGACTGTAGTAACAGAAATTCTCCCAAATGCATCAACTGCTCCTCTTTAAGACATCAAGATGCTAATTCATAGTCACAGGTGGTTGCCCATTTTGCTTCAAATAGAGAATGTCCAATCATGATTTCTCATAGGAATAGATTGATTGAAAACACCAATTTTGACCATTCAAAAAACTGACTACGTCCCTCTTGAACCAGTTAAGGATGGGTCTTTTAAATATTCGTTCTATCCATAATAAGATAGACTATATTAACGAAACTCTAAATCAGCAAGAGCTTGACATATTGTGCCTGACTGAGACCTGGTTGTATGAGTCTGATATCGATATTATTCGTAATGCCTTGCCTAAGACACATTCTATTATTAGTATTCCCAGGCCTGCTGCTGACTATCCGGGAGGAGGTGTAGCTCTCATCTACTCTGCAGCACTTGCAAACGTCTCTCTCATTGACTCAGATCTGACCCCATCATCATTTGAATTTATGGAAGTATCAATAAATTTCCATCAGAATACCATTAGAATTGCAATTGTCTATCGACCAGGTCATCCGGGCAGAGATCGAGGTTTTATGGAGGAGTTTGGGCAGTTTCTTGAAGGGTTTTCTCTTAAACCTGGAGGACTTCTTGTTTGTGGTGATTTCAATTATTGGGTTGACAGTCCAGAGTCAAAACCATTTTCTTCAGAATTCCTTGAGTTGATCACCCAGAACAATTTTTTCAATCATGTGAGTAATCCAACTCATGTCTCAGGACATGTCCTTGACTTGATCTTGTCCCCTGTTGGTTGCAGGCGCGTATCAGATGTGGAGGTTGACTCATTTGACCCCGTCATCTCTGATCATGCTCTGATCACTCTTAGTTTTGATGTCCCAAAATCCTCTTCGTATAAAAAGGTTATCAGGTTCAGAAATTACAACAATGTTGACCGCCAGTTGATGTGTTTTGAAATTGATCAACGTTTAAACTCCATCGATTCTTCAAGTCTTTCTTCTGGTGAATTGGTTGATATTTACAACAACGAGCTCAGGTCAATTTTTGACCATTATTGTCCTGAGGTAGTAAAAACAATCACTGTACGTGATAATTCTCCGTGGTATGGTCCATCCATTAATTCCTTGCGGAGACAACGTAGAAAGGCAGAACGTGAGTGGTGCTTGCAGCGGACCGAAGTAACTCGTTTCCGTTATGTTTTTGCGAGAAGAGCAGTCATTCACACTGTAAAAGCCCAAAAAGCTAGGTATTATCAAAATAAAGTTGATTCATGTGGTGGTGATCAAAAAAAATTGTCTGCAGTTGTGAACAATTTGGTTGGTTGGAGGAATGTAATTGTTAAACCAACTTCTTTATCTGATGCCCAATTGGCTTCTGATTTTGCTTCATTTTTTACAAGTAAGATATCTTGCATAAGAAGTGATTTAGACAGAAGTTCTCCTAGTGAAGTGTACTCAGTTGACTTCCAGCCGCGGTGCACCGGGGATCATTTGCTTTCGACATTTCATCCACTGGATGTAAACAAAGTCAAATGTTACATCAGAGAACTTAATAAAACATTTTGCTCACTCGATCCATGTAACATGTCACAACTGCCTGATGTGTATGAGCATGCTGCAGACTTTATCTGCAACATAATAAATAGATGCTTCTTAGAAAGTAATTTTGTGCGGTCTGAGAAACGTGCTTTGCTTAGGCCCCTAATTAAGAAACCTGGCCTTGATGTCGAGAGCATGACAAATTATCGTCCTGTCTCTAACCTGTCTTTTTTATCCAAGATTATTGAGCGGGCCATACTTGACCAACTCTTACCACTACTGGAACACAACAGAGTTGTTCCTGTTGTTCAATCAGCATACAGAAAATACCATTCGACTGAAACTGCACTAATAAGGATTCAGAGCGACTTGGTGGCAAACACTTGTAGTGGGATGTCCTCTCTCCTAGTTCTTTTGGATCTGTCTGCAGCTTTTGATACAGTAGATCATAAACTATTGTTGGATGATCTGTATTTTTATGGCGTTCGTGATAGTGCCCTTTTGCTCCTTAAGTCGTATCTGTCGGACAGATCTCAGAGAGTGGTTGTTGATTACGCTAGCTCTGATTCTGCTCCTCTTCTATTTGGAGTCCCTCAAGGATCAGTTTTGGGTCCAATTCTATTTACTATCTACACAAGTAGTTTATCGTCTTTACTTGATGCTCATGATGTGTCCTATCATTTTTATGCTGATGACACCCAGCTCTATGTTAAGATGTCAGATATCAACGATACTAAGATAAAGTTTGAATCTCTAATGTCTGATATTAAGATTTGGATGGCTAAGAGGAAACTTAAGCTGAATGATGGTGAAACTGAGATCATCATCATCAGAGGAAACAGAAGGGGTGATGACACTGACAATGCCCTGGCTTTGAACATTGACGTGTCACAGCTGCATCCAGTCAGTTCTGTTCGAAATTTGGGTGTTTATTTTAATTCTAAGTTAAATTACAAAGAACACATTAATCAGGTTGTAAGAGGGTGTAACTTGCATATCAGAAATCTGTATTCTGTGAGAAGATTCCTGAATAGACAGTGCCTCCTAACATTGGTCCATGCAGTGGTCTTGTCTCGTGTTGATTATTGTAATTCACTGTGGGTTGGCCTTCCAAATAATATACTAACAAAAGTTCAGTCTGTGTTGAACAGGGTGGCACGGCTTATCTTTGGTCTCCCCCCGAGAACCTCAACTACCCCATTTCTGATTGAGTTGCATTGGTTACCAGTAAAGGCTAGAATTGAATTTAAACTGTGTCTTATTACATTCAAGGTTCTTAAGTTTGGTGAACCGAAGTATCTTGCTGAATTGTTAAAACTCCCATCGACATGCCCGGGTGTGATGTTACGCAGTGAAGATGATTCCTTGCGTCTTGATGAGCCAGGAGCCATTCACCAGTCATCTTTCTCTGATCGTTCTTTTGCATATAGAGCCCCTAGATTATATAACAGATTGCCATTGTCCATAAGACAACTCTCTACTGTTGAATCCTTTAAGAGACAGCTGAAAGCCTTTCTTTTTTCAAAATGCTACGACCTGGAGAGAGGTACTATGACAGATGATTATAGGGTTTAATTTTTGCCACTTTCATGTATATATGATGTAGCTTGTATTATATACAAGAAATGTCACAATTCTTGTAATTGTAAAAATAACGAGCGCTAGTGAATTCCCAAAAGGAAGAACTGGCGCTTTTGAGAAACAAAAGGCCAGATTATTATTATTATTATTATTACTTAAGGCACAACACTGTATACCGTAAATGCCTGTAATCACAGCGGGTTATCACATAATACCAAGTTTAGTATACCCAGTTCAAAATTAATATCTTTAACCCACTTATTCAAAGTGGAAATTGCAGGAAGAAGCAGTTTCCAATGGTATCACATCCACCTGTAGCACTTAGCACTCACACTTCTTATAGTCAGTGCAAAGACAATATCATCACCAGTCCAGTGTCTTGCAGATCTTTTAAGTTATCAGACATTTGATTTGAGTATCAGCGAAGTATGGTTTCAGATACTCCTCAACAGCCTTTCTTTGTGTGTGTGTGTGTGTGTGTGTGTGTGTGTGTGTGTGTGTGTGTGTGTGTGTGTGTGTGTAGTTTTCATGGACAGTCTTGCATTGTTAATGGCACAAAGTAGATTTTCTTGGTCAGCTTTTAACATTTTATCATATATATTAACCTTAAATTCTCCATCTTTAGTCTTTCAGTATCACTTCCTTGTCTCATGAACTGTAGAACTGTAATTGTGTATAATTTTCATCAACTGCTGATAATGGCAGTCTAGATGGGATTATTGACATACCACTAGTGTTGGCTGAAGGCATGGCAGGGGCTGATGGCAGGTGATCTTTGTTGGTTGAGAGCATGTCAGGAGCTGATGGCAGCTGATAGGTGCTGGTTGAAGGCATGGTAGGGGCTGATGACAGATGATCGGTGCTGGTTGAAGGCATGGCAGGGGCTGACAACAGATGATCGGTGCTGGTTGAAAGCATGGCAGGGGCTGACCGGTCAGTGCTGGTTGAAGGAATAGTATCCTTTACGGTAACCTCACCTGAAATGAAAATTATGGTATCAACAGACCCACCATATAACCCATTCAGGCCCACTATCTATCACAGGCATACTGAATGGTCACATTCCTACTGAAAATTTCTCTAATACTTCCTTCTCGCTATATGACAGGTCATCAGCATATATATATAGCATCTCCCAAGGAAGATCAGGTGTGTATGCCCAAGATATATATAGCTTCTAGTATGATGCTATACAGTTAGAGGGCTCAAAACTGATCCTTGGTGCATTCATTTTCTCACTTCATGTGAACCCTCCATTTACTCTAACATGGAAAAATCATGCAGAAAATACAGGCAAAAATAATGACAGCTGACAGTGCATGTAAGCAGGGTTGGCCAGTGTAAATCAAAATGTTTTTAATTAACGATTTAAATCAGTTGACTTTGTTAAAGTCACTGCGTATATGAATATGAAAACCGTCAAAACTACTACTATAATAAAGCATTGTAGTACAGTTATGTATAAAGACTAATGATATATTTTATCTTCATGTCTGGTATAGGCTACAGTGTCATGGCACTCATAGCTCTTATTATAATGATGCTGGGGTGTCTCTATGAACCTCTTTATGACAATGAAAATCATACTGTACCAGCCACTCACCTGAACTGAACATATAGCTCTTGTTTCTGTGTTGCAACATTTCCAATTTCAATAATTTGGTATAAAATAAATACTTCAAATGCTTCTAGAAAACAATGACATTCATTTGGTCATGACAGCTAAGTTGCTGACCCAAAGCAATTAAAAACTGAAAGAGTACATCCATTTTGAAGTACAAAACACAAGTCCAACAGAGTGAGGCCAAAGCATCTTTTGCTTCCCAAGTGATGGAACTTTTCTCCACTAAAGGAAGTACTAAGTTATTTTCTAACTTCTCTACCAGTGGCTGCGTAAATAACCTAAGAACATGTCCTCATACCCAGTGCATATGGCCTCAAAATGCACCTGAAATTGGTCATATATCAAAAATTTTCTCTGTGAATTTACCATCCCCACCCCCACCCCCACAAACCCTTCCCCAGACTTTGATTTTGGACCATATATACAGTATGTATATCCTGGTTACGGCCCCGGTTGGCCACCCCCCATGATGGGGATCCACCTGTCTCAGACCATACCGTAGTACACAATATTACTGCTACTCTGCCTTTTAGAAGGAAATTAATGTATTTCAGACTTCATGGCATCCAACAAATTCTCATCTACTTCATACATTCTTAATGCTATCCACAATCCTTGTCTATCCACCCTGTCATATGCTTTCTCCAAATCCATGAAGGCTGCATACAACTTTTTCTCTTCTCTGGAAACTTTTCCACTAAAGATCTAAGATGAATATCTGATCTACACAACTGCTTCCCTTCCTAAAACTTCCCTGTTGTTCTCCAAGTAATTCCTCTGTTATTTCTCAAACTCTGTCAATAAGTATCCTACCATATACTTTTCCTCTTTCCACACTAAGAAGACGAATGCCCCTACGATTACCACATACTTCTTTTTCCCCTTTTCCTTTGTACAAGGGAATAATTATACCTGACTTCCAATCCTCCAGGACTCTACCTTACTCCCAGGCCACTCTGCACATCTTCCACATCCATTCTACTACTGTCTCTCCCCCATGCTTCAGCATTTCACCACACACTCCATCAATTCCTAGGGCTTTCCCCGATTTAACTTTCTTCACTGCTTCCACAACTTCTATCCTACTGATTTCTTCCTGTCTTCTAACCTCCCTCCTTCTCCCAGCCATTCCCCAGCCACTTATACTCGCATTACTTCCATCCTCTATGTTCAACAATTCCTTAAAGTGTTCTCTCCATCTGCTCACTTTTTCTCCCTTCTCCACTAGTAATCTACCATTTTTATCTTTCACTCCCCTGCTAACTTCACTTCCACCCTGTCTTACTCTTTTCACCTCTCTCCAGAACATTTTCTTACAGTCCCTCCACTTTACACTCAAATTCCTTCCAAATTCCTCATCCACTCTCTTCTTACTCTCTCTTACTAATCTTTTCACCTCTCTTTTTCTTTCTACATATAACTCTCTCTTCCGCCTCTCAACTTCTTCCACGTCCCTATTTCTCATCCATTCATTGTATGCTTTCTTCTTTTGTGACACAGCCTGTTTCACCTCTTCAGTCCACCACGCTGTTCCTTGCATCCCCCTCCGTCTTCTCTTCCTTCCACACACCACATCACATGCTGCACATATTTCTTCTGTAAATATCTTACACACACCTTCCACGTCTCCCATCTGCTCCAATTCATATTTGCCCAATCGTTCCTCCACTTCTCTCTTATACTCTGCCTTTTTCTCATCCTCTTGTAACCTTTCCACTCTCCTTGCAACCACTCCTTCCTCTCATCTTTCCCTTCTTCTATTCCTCCATCTTACTTGAATTCTAATTCTGGCCACCACCAAGTAGTGGTCAGAAAGTCCACTCCCCCAACCTCTATAAACTCTTGCATCCTTTACACATCTTCGCATCCTTTCATCCACACACACATAATCAATCATTGCCTTCCTTTCATTCAGCTCGCCACCCACCCTTCTCATCACTCGCCATGTATACCTGTGGATCATTTTATGCCTGAAGAGGGTATTGGCTATCACCAACCCCCTCCCAGCACAAATGTCCACTAATGCACTCCCATTCTCATCTATCTCAGCAGGCACACCCCACTCACCAACTATTCCATCCACCTTCACATTCCCAACTTTACCATTCATATCACCAATCAAAAACACTCTCTCATTCCTTCCAAACTTTTCCATGCACACTTCTACATTTGTCCAGAACTCTTCTCTCACTCTTCTAGCACGACTTTTTGTGCAGGCAACTCTGAGCTGACATGACACAATCGTGGAGGAAGCTGGGATATACCGGGATTCAGCCGCCATTAGAGAGAATTTTACATGTGTTGGTTTTCAGACTGGAAGCCACTATGGACCCTCACAGGCTAAAACACGATGACCCTAGTGTGTCATGCCAAGACTGGGTTTCCATTAGATGACATTTTACAACTTAGGGATTTTTTTCCAGGATTTTTAAGACGATATTTTGAAAAATTTATTCCATCCAACATATAATCCTATGTTGCCCCATGAGAAGCATAGGAGTCTGGGGCTCGGCAAGTTGGTCCTGACATTTAAGATGACAGTGACCAGCCTCACTCATCCCTGAGTGGCATTTGATGAGCAATAAACCCCAACCTTCCCTTGGATATAAACCTAAGCAGGCTCAATCCGATTGGAATGCCTTGATCACCCACTAAAGCACCAGGCTCCATAATCTGGTTATATGGTTACCACCCAGCATAGTAAATGGCTTCCTGGTGTACAGAAAACTGCTTGGCTTGTCACTCAGTGTAGAGTCACCCATAGGCAGAAGCAAGAGGAAAGAATGAAGGAAAGAACAACAGAAGAGGGAATATACTGTACTACACATTATTTACATTTAACATAAACATACAGCAGAAATACACCAGATTACACTACTACTACTACTACTGCTGCTGCTACTACTATTACTACTACTACTCTAACTACCACTACCATATACCTCAACTTGCCCAACACTGTCTTCAGTAACCCATTTCATACATAGTTCAGTGGCAGAGCAATGCAATGCTACAGCTAGTTATCCTTTCCACAGCACTTCTTTGTGATGAGCATCATATAGTGTTCATCTATTGTTCAAACTCAAAATTCAAGATGCTGAGAATTTTCAAACCAAAATGAAGAGCATGGCATTATTTCAATAGGCTTTTCTTACAGCTCAGTTTTCAAGACTGGGAGTTGTCACTTTTAGACCAAATTAAAGTGAAATGAGTATAATATATTCTAATGTTTATTCTTACAAGATCATTATCAAGATGAGGGGCAGTTGAGGCCAAGTTCAAGAAAAGAGTATGGCTGCTTTTTTTTTTTTTTTTTTTTTTTTTTATGCAAGGAAGAAGAAACCATAGGCAAGGAGCCCGCACACCATTCCTTCCAAGAAAAAAAAAATGCAAAAACAATACAAAAGAGAGCCAAATTCAAGATCCGTTCATTTCGAGATACCTGGACACACTGCGTTTGAAAGACTGGAGATTATAGGTAGGCCTAAATTTGTCCTTTTGCAGCTTTTTTTGTAGCACAAAGGCAGAAAGACAATACGACATCTACATCTTACCCATAACACTTCAGGACTAACATTATAGTCTAGAATTACTCTTGTTATGGATGATGAATTAAACTCTTGTTACAGCTCAGGAATATGGCTGGAAAGAGAATTTTAGGCCAGGTTAGAGTAAAACCTGTATACTGCCATTTACAGTAGACTGCTTCATCATGGTCAATGGCTCAGCAAACATTTTAGCCCCTTGATGCCAGGATTCCAGGGGCCTGAATGGTGAGAATGGCCATGTGGCTCATTCAACTGGATGAACACTGGTTAGTATCTCATTCTATCAAGTTTTTTTCTGCCTCTCTGGACCCTACCTTGGGGTGAGAAAGGTGTGGATGATCCCAGTAACACATCAGCCACATATTCTTGCTCCTATAGCCAGTTTTCTAATAAAGGGTCATTCCCATGACTAACATGAAGATGTGGTTGCATGGACTTTGACAAACCTTAACTAGGGGTTAGGAATGAGTCCATTGTTACCATACTCTATCATCATCGATCATCCGGACCTCCTTTCCCACCCAAGGGCAGGTAACTTGGTCTAAATTTGCCATCCCTCCATCTTAAATGCTAAACTGTAATACTAGACAAATATCAAAATATAAGGCTGGTCACGAAGTGCTATGGGATGAATGTAGAGACAAACCACTGTCTTTCTACCAATAAGCTCTGTGAAATAACCCACAAATGAAAATATGAACCTAGTTATTGTAATGCACCTATAGTCAAACTAACCCTCTCAAACTGAATACACTTGGCCATCAACTAACTGAAAAGGAGCTAGGGATCTTTACAAAGTTGTTGCATGGAAAATTGAGCCTTAAGTATGGAATGTTTCTCCTTGGTTACTAGTCAAAATTACTCACCCAATCTTACTACACCTGGCTGTAAATTAACTGAAAAGGGACAAGGGATCAGTGTTAAATAAGATATTCTATACCAAATTTAGAATTCAATTTGTATCATCGTATCAAAGGCACCAACATCCTTGCATGCATCAGCCGTGGTCACCTAATGGCGGCTCTCCACGCTGCTTGATGGGTTTCAAGTCACGCCGGCCCCTAGTTTTGCTAGCCCCGGCCACTCTGGCCTCCCACCCTAGTCACACCGGCCTCCCTTTCCTGACAGAAATCCAGTCGTTACAGCTGTTATTATTACTCATTTTTAGCTAACCTAATTATTATTATTAGCTAAGGGTCGGAGTGACTAGGGCGGGAAGAGCTATGGGCCGGAGTGAGTCATTTCCGCTTGATCCACCATTACATCTCCTATGCAGCCACTTATCACAAACACTGACCAAGATGAAGTTATTTCCCACACCCTTGCAGCAAACTACACCTGGCCACACTTCCTCTGCTTTGACAGTATTGCCACCTGCCCTACATATCATCACTTTTGTTGGTGAAAGTCTGCTGTATGTATATCTAACCCATCTAGAAAAGCCTCTTAAGCTATATAAAGCCATATGGAAGTAGCAGGCACAAAAAAATAATAGATATGGTTACGGCATACTGACCAAAGTCGTATCCAGCTAAATGTCCTCTCCAGGAATAGTGTTATGATGGTTGTGGTTGCTCTAGTAGTGGCTATGATAGTTCTGGTAGCTGTGGTGGTGGTAGTCCTGTACAGCTAAATGCCTTGATGCCGGAAAGGTGCCCACAAATTACTTCACCTCCATGTCATGCAGTTTTTTGCCATCATGCTGTCCTTCCCCCCAAACTCACACCCCTGAAAAAGAACATTCATATAAGCCATGACACTAAAAACTCCAGGAAAAATATCAATGGGTAAGCTTTAGAAATACTCAGGAATGTTTGCAAGACACGCTAAAGTCAATATTATCAGCATAAAAACAATTAATGGGAAGAAAAAGGAAAAAAATCTTATAAAAAAATGTAAAAATCCTTCACCAGTCACAGCTCCAGCCAGGCTGACCAAAGCTGGCAGATTCCACCAATCTCCACATTCTTTCCCTCCACTTGTGTTCCCACCCCCTCTATCCCTCCCTTCATGTCCATTCTTCCTCCTTCCTGCCTCTCCTCCACCCCATCTCTCTCTCCTTTCTTCCTTTCCCCTCCTTGTCTTTCCATCTCTGGTCATCCTTCTTCCCTCTACCTCTTCCACTTCCCTGAAAAGCAGCTTCCTCCATCCCCCTCTCCCTCCTCTCTCCCCCTTCATCCCCCCTCCTTCCTGCCCCCTTATGCCCTCCCTCCCCTCCACTCCCTCTCCCTCCTCCTCCCTCCCCTGCAACATACAACAAGGGGGGGATTAGAAGCAATAGGAAAAAAAGGGTGTATTATGATACAAAAGTAGCTACTACTGTCTGTCCAGTCACTGAGGTTCCTATTATCAGTTACTGGATAAAAAACTGCCTCCTGAAAATAAAATCACTTTAATCCTACTGGGGCTCTATGAGGCAGAACCTGGATGAAAATTTAATCACAGCAGCAAACATGTAAGTTTTGTAGGTTGTCTTGATAAAAAAATCCAAGTGAAATGTGCCAGTGATATACAATAGGGCCCCCATTTATGCGACAATTTGGTGGACAAACAAGCACACGTAAATGGAAAATGCATAAATGGAACCGCAGGCCTTATGGGAAAAATGGAGTTTGGTGGACAGACATTCCCCACTTTAGGGGCTAGACTTATGATTATATTATTTTCACACTCACATGGACATTAATACTCCTCCATTATAAAGAACAATGATATGTATTCCAACTAAGGTACAATAATAAACAAAGAACAATGTACAAATCGTTGTTTACCGTAATTCTACCAAGTTGCAGGGGAGGGTGGGATTCCGTTGCTGTGGGCGAGGTTACTGCTCATCCTCTTCCTCACTACTGCTATCACCTAACACTGCCCCAGAACACCTCATAGCATCCACCTCTTGAATGATGCCTTCAAAATCGTGATCACTCACAACAGACATTACATCATCATTCTGGTGCAATGGGCCTGGCTTGGTCTCGAATAGTGCGGCAGGCTGGGCTGGCTGGCCGGGTTGGGCTGGCTGGACAAGATGAGCAATTTTTGTTATTAATGTTTGCTTCCTCCTGTTCAATTTTTTAATGTGCTGTTCTTTGTAGATGTGAAACATGTTGTCAATGGCATGAATCACTTCTGTTTTGCGAATGCTTGACTGCTCGTTTGCCATTAAGACATCCTTCAATTCATCTACAGCTACCAAGATAACACAAATGTTTGCCATAGCGAGTTCTCCTGCAGATGTGACTTGCAGGGATTGTGGCTGATCCTGTAGACTGTCCTCAATTGCTGTAGCACTCATGATGTCTTCTGGGGTAGTCACTTCACCAGCTGCACTAATCTCTGCTATGTCCTCAAGAGTCATCTCACTAAACCCGGGAACCTGCCTTGCTGCCTCTACGGCTTGTGTAACACTGTCACCCATGTTCTGCACTTGTCCGCGCTGCTCACTAACTAGAATGGGACAGAGAGGCTTCCAGGCATGATAAATTGTAGCATCACTGATCTCTGTTCCATGCCTTAAGAAGATTATCCACTGCACTCTTAACGGTGAACTGGCACCGGAACTGGTGCACACTCAGCACTTAGTGGTCAGCCTGGGGTAGTGGTTGAGGATCATCAACTTCCTTATCTTCTTCAGCCTGGAGCTAAGGGTCGTTAATGTCAGCATCCTCGTCAGCCTCAGCAATGATTTAACAAATTTCTTTCCCACTCTCAGTTCTTGACCTCTGAAGCTTATAGACATGCATTTGATAAAGCGCTTTCACATTAGCAATGATTTCTTGATCTAACGGCTGGACCACACTTGTAGTATTAGGGGGAAGAAAAACAATCTTGACATTGGGATGAAGATCTGAATGATAGTCAGGGTGGGCAGGGCAGTTGTCCATTATTAGCATAACTTGAAAGGGTATCCCCAACTGTTGACACTTTAACTTTGCATCTGGCACAAAATGCTTTAACAGCCAATCCTTGGTTGTTGACGAGTTCATCCGGCCATTCTGGGTCGCCCTCCAGTAAACAGGTGCGTTGCTCATGTCTCGCAGGTGCTTGAAACACCTGGGATGCTTTGCTGTGTGTACCACCATAGGCTTCATTTTGTGAGTGCCAGTCAAGTTAAACAAAAGAGCAGTTATTCTAGACTTATATGCTTTTCTGCCGCGAGCTTGCTTGATTTGTTTTGCGAGGTAGGTTGACTTGGGCATTCTTTTGTATCGTAATCTAGCTTCATCCATGTTATAAATGCAGTCAGGACTATAGCCTCCCTCGTCGATTAGCTCCTTCAGATAAGCAGAAAACATCCCAGTTGCCACACTGTCCGCTGAGGCACTCTCTCCGGTCAGCTTCACATTACAAATTCCTTTCCTTTCCAGGAAATGCTGTAACCACCCATTTGATGCAGTAAACTTGCCTGGAGGGGAGTTCGACTTGTGGCAAATAATTTGGTAAAATGCCTTTGCTTGCTGTTTAATTTGACGCTTGTCCAGTGGTACCCCATCTTGTTCTTTCCTCGATATCCAGATGTTCAGAAACTTCTCCATCTTTACCACTCGATCGTCTGTAGTGTAAGTGTGAGAGTCTAGGCCAGACGAGCCACAGGCCTTGATGCTTTTCAAAATTTCCACCTTGTTCTTCCAAATTGCTCTCACTGATGATTAACCCAACCCCATAGCTTTACCAATGGCTGTAATACCCTCACCATTCTCTTTTCTCTCGATAACATCTCTCTTCATCTGTAGAGCGATACTCTTACTTTTCCCTCCTTGACTTAGTGGCATAATAGCAGCCAAACGATATGCAACTCAGACTGTGCGAAAATAAGCAAAATTGTGCGACCAGCAAACAATCACAAGGTCAATGGAGGGCAAGCAAGGGGCAGACTGAGCACTATGTTCAAATGGTGGGAGCGGCGGAATACTGCCGAACTATGAAACTGTCTCACAAGTGGCGCAGTAGCTACGCACAGCCAGCTGGCGGCAACTACACTCATTCACTAGTGATGGGCGATACTCACTTATTCCGGTAATTGATTATTTTGATTACTTTTACCTTAAAATAGATATTACATGAATATATTGGCAGAGAATAAAGTACTGTATAAAATTTTATGAACTTCAGTGAACACTCGCTCTCTCTCAGCCAGGCACAGCCAGGCCACCACAGCCTCGCATAAAATGATGGAGTGCACGCATAATTGTGTTTCTCCCCGAATTTAGGCCACTATGTGTAGCAAGCCGCATAAAATGACTTAATTTCGCATAAACTGATAACTATTGAATGAATATTTTGCCGCTTGCATAAATGTAGAAATGCATAAACTGAACATGCATAAATGGGGGCCCACTGTACTTTCAATACAGGTGTCATTAGGCTGATGCCAACAGTTTCTCTGACTGCCAACAGGTTTCTTAATGTTATTTTGGGGCATCCTTGAGATATCTGAATAGTGGCTTGCTGTCATACCAAAATTCCCATGGGACATTATTTTGCTGAACTTACTACATGACTAAAGGACTCATTCACAACTATGACAAGCTGCAAAACGATGACAATCTGGGACAAGGTAAAGTGAATGAACTATGGTAAATATTCAGCATGCACTGTTTGATGACTGTCACATCCATTACTAAATTATACAAGATTCTGCCAATGGATGAAGAATCGGGTCAGTCTAACTTACCATCAAATTAGAATAGAATGTCCCAGCAAATGCCACCATCCAAGTAAACACTGGCCTGGAACATCTTGCTGACCAGTTTGATGGTGACAGGCTGGCGGCGCTACACCAAAGTGCTGGCTTCAAAGAGGCTGTTGTCTGCCCTGAAAAATAATAATAATAATAATAATCTATATACCTCTCTACTGTATCTATAGCCAGATGCCTTAATCCCATTAGGGGTGGACAAAAATGATATTAATGTCTTCAAAGGGGAGTGTCGTCTGCCTTGAAAAAATAATAACTTGTCGTTTCGTTTTTGAAGGTTCCACCATGCTTGCATGCATCAGCCTTCATCACCTAGTGGCGGCTCTCCAAGCTGCTCAATCTCTGGCAACTTCCCTATTCAGTCCCTTATCCTTCAGGTCACACTCAATGACCTCATCACAGGTCTTTTTAGGTCTACCTCTTTACCCCCAACTTTAACACTTCTCACTTTCTGTACCCAGTTATCATCCCTCATCCTCTCCACATGCCCAGACCACCTCAATCTACCTCTCCTCATCACAACACCAATACACTCCAGTCCCATCCTACCTCTCAAGTCTTCCACTGTAAACCTAGTCCCCCAGCCCTTGCACGCAGATATGCACTGCACATCCACATGACCACTCTCATTTCTGTACATTTGAGACTGCAAATATCCTCTTCCTTTACTGCCCAGGTCCCACTACCATACAGCATTATAATTATAATAATAATAATAATAATAACAATAACAATAACAATAATAATAATAATAAAAAATAATAATAATAATGATAATAATAATAATAATAATAATTGGTGGTAGGTGGGGGCACTCACCATCCACTCACTCGATGTAGTGCTGCTCTCAGGTGTCTGCCCATTCCTCTCTTCCATCCTTCTTTCCTTCCATCCTTTTCTGTCTTTCTTTCCTTCATCCTTTCCTTGTCCTTCTGCCTACAGGTGACTTTACACTCTCTCTTCTGTCTTTCTTTCCTTTTCCTTCTGCCTGTGGGTGGCTCTACACTGAGTGACAAGCCAAATGGTTTCCTGTACACCAGGAAACCATTTACTACGCTGGGTGGTAACCATATAACCAAATTTTGGCACCTGGTGGTTTAGTGGGTAATTATTGCGCTCCAGTCGAATGATTGAGCCGGTGAAGGTTTATATCTAAGGGATGGTTGGGGTTGATTGCTCATGTAATGCCACTCAGGGATGAGTGAGGCTGATCACCTCATCTTAAATATCGAGACCAACTGCCTAGCCCCGGGCTCCTACGTTCCTCATGGGGCAATGTAGGATTGGATGATGGATGGATGGATGAAATAATAATAATAATTCATTCACTCATTCATCATCCAATCCTATGTCGCCCCAGAGAGGAGTGTAGAACCCCGGGCTAGGCAAGTTGGTCCTGACAAAAAGATGAGAGTGACCAGCCTGACTCATCCCTGAGTGGCATTACATGAGCAATCAACCCCAACCATCCCTTGGATATAAACCTTCACCAGCCCAATCCGATTGGAGTGCAATAATTACCCACTAAACCACCAGCCGCCAAAATTTGGTTATATGGTTACCACCCAGCATAGTAAATGGTTTCCTGGTGTACAGGAAACCATTTGGCTTGTCACTCAGTGTAGGGTCACCCACAGGCAGAAGGAAGAGGAAAGAATGAAGGAAAGAAAGACAAAAGAGGGAGTGTAAAGTTATCCATAGGCAGAAGGAGGAGGAAAGAATGAAGGAAAGGAAGACAGAAGAGGATGGAAGGAAAGAAGGATGGAGGAGAGGAAAGGGCAGACACCCGACAGCAGCACTACATCTAAATTTTAAAAATGTATTCAGTATCATTATACTCATCACCACCACCATCTTGAACTCTGTCAATTCCAGGATTAACTGGAATGTGCCATATTCAAGAGGGGTTGTGTGGTCTATGAAAAAAAAAAATATATATATATATATGTATCATCATCATAATGATCACCACCATCATCTCAAACTCTTTTTGTTTTGTCCCCTACACTCTTTAACCTTTACATGCACGACATACCCACACCCCACACACCACAGATACACACAGCTTCCTATGCAGATAATATAACCCTTACATGTACAGTACACACCAAAATGCAAACACAACTGCACACATCCCACAGCACAAAGAAGCAGATAAGAAAATACAGAAATGGTTCAATACAGAATGTAAAAAATCAAAAGAAAGAAGAGATTTGTTGTGGAATAGATACAGAAGACACAATAGTGAAAGGGCGTATAATAATTACAAACAGGCAAGAAACGACTATACAAGAATAAGGAGGGAAGCCCAAAAACAGTTTGAGGAGGATATAATAAATAAAAGTAGTGATTAACCAAAGCTGTTTTACAGCTATATCAGAAGCAAAACCAAATTAAAAGATATAATACAATCCATCACGGACGAGGGAATCACTTATACACAAGAGAAAGATATTTGTGAAGCACTAAATAAGAATTTCCAATTAGTTTTTACAGAAGAAAAAAATTTTGAGAGGGAATATGTGGAACACGCATGTCCACACATACTACCAGATATACAAATAGCAGAAAAAGTAATACAGGAGGAGTTAAGTAGATTAGACAGAGGAAAAGCAAGTGGTCCTGATGAAATTTCATGTTGGGTGTTACGAGAATGTGCAAAGGAGTTAAGTAAACCATTATTTTTAATTTTCAAGAAATCCTTGAGTCAAGGGAAACTACCTGATATTTGGAAAAAAGCAAATATAGTCCCCTTATTCAAGAAAGGAAATAGACAAAATCCTCTCAACTACCGACCAGTATCACTGACCAGTGTTGTAAGCAAGGTATTAGAAAAACTTATAAGAAAAGCTTGGGTAAATCATCTAGAAGAACACAGTATGATAACAGAAAGACAGTTTGGTTTCAGAAAATGAAAATCATGTGTTACTAATCTGTTGAGCTACTATGACAGAGTAACAAACACAATACAGGAAAGGGAAGGATGGGTGGACAGTATCTATTTAGATTTCAAGAAAGCTTTTGACACAGTACCACACCAAAGACTTTTATGGAAGCTGTACCATCAAGGAGGAATTCGAGGCAAACTGTTTTGTTGGATGCAAGACTTTCTCATAAAAAGAGAAATGAGGACAGTACTAAGAGGAAACTACTCATCATGGAAAGAAGTGACTAGTGGAGTACCACAGGGTTCGGTGCTGGCACCAATCATGTTTCTAGTGTACATAAATGATATAAACAGTAACACTGGAAATGAGAGCTATCTGAATATGTTTGCAGATGATGCAAAAATACAAAGGAGAATTACTAGCACAGACTCTTGCAGGGAGCTACAAGAAGAATTAAATAAACTTCATGAATGGAGTAGTACATGGGAAATGGAATTCAATGTGGACAAGTGTCATGTAATCAAGTTTGGTAAAAGTGGAAAAAGACCTGATTGGGATTATAAGTTAGGAAATAAAACCCTATACACATCAGAAAGAGAGAAAGACCTAGGTGTGATTATCAATAACAGACTATCTCCAGCTGACCACATCAGCGAGAAGGTACGGAACATGTATACACTGCTTGCAAATATGAGAATAGCATTCACATACATAAATGAAGACATGCTAAGAAGGATAATAACATCATTCATTAGACCAACCCTGGAATATGCATCAATAGTCTGGAGTCCTCATCTCAAAAAGCATATAGACAAGATTGAAAAAGTTCAAAGGGCCGCTACAAGATGGATACCAAGCTTAAGGGACCTAAGCTACGAAGAATGACTAAATAAACTGAATCTACCAACACTACAGGAGAGAAGGAAAAGAGGTGACATGATAATGCTATATAAGTGCATATCAGGAAAGGAGAAAATAGACATAAATGATTACTTAACATATGGAGAAGCATCAGCAAGAGGACACTGCAAAAAACTGCATAAGAAGAGAGGTGATAAAGACGTAAGGAAATTCAGTTTCCCAAACAGAGCAATTGATCAATGGAATGCACTACCGAATGAAATAGTGTGTGCCAAAACAATTCACAAATTTAAGGATATGTACGATAAATATGGTCTAAGACACGGGACAATACGAGCTTGACTCATTCCTGTAAAGATACAATTAGGTAAGAACAATTAGGTAAGAACATCCTCCAACCTTACCTCGACACACTACACCAATGGTTCACCACAAACAGGATCAAAATAGCCCCAGCCAAATCTAGTGACCCTTTTCACAAACTGGACAGCAGAACACAGTCACATCCCACACCTCACCATAAACAACACTCCCCTATCACACACACACACACACACACACACACACACACAAAATCCTTGGTGTAACATACAATACATCAATGTCATTTAAACAACACATCACAAACATTAAAAATAAAATAACACCAAGACTCAATGCCTTGAGGTCACTTGCCCATACAACATTCGGACACAACAAAGAAACCACCACCACAGTATACAAACAATATATACGTTCAGTGATGAATTATGCAAGCCCTGCCTGCGCTTCTAACCTCACCAAAACACACTACAACACTCTACAGACCATACAGAACAAGGCTCTAAAAATAATCACAGGCTGCACAGCTACTACACCCACAAACCACCTACATCACAAAACCAATGTCCTCAAAGTAAAGGATAATCTAGACGTGAGAGGCACCCAGTTTCTTGCTGCAGCCTCCACAAACCTACAACATCAACTACAGTACATAGCAGCACATCCACACACACCAGTGAACATCAAAACAACACCCAGAACACGATATCATACACAAATATTGTACTGTCATCTCTCCCCCACTGCTCGCCTCAGACCAGCTTCCAGAAGCATATCCATACTCAAATCACTCACCACTCCATTCAGTCACTTAAAAACAACACAGCTGCATGCACGGCCTCCTGCTATCCACCCTTCTGAATCCTACCTCCCTCGTGAGGACAGGGTCCACCTGGCCAGGCTGAAATGTGGGTATCATCCAGCTCTCTTAAGTTACCAGAAAAGGCTGGATGACTCCGTCACTGATGCCTGTCCAGGATGCAACACAGCACCCCATACTATTAAGCACATTTTGAAATACTGCATTGCACATAATCACCTATGCCAACAACACAACATACACTCCTTGAGAGCTCTGTTGGAAAGCCCGGTCTCGGCCATGGCCTTCCTTAGGGACTTGGGGCTGTTTGGCCAGACTGCCTAGGGAACAACTACTACTACTACAACTCTTTTTGTATCATCATCATCATCATCACCATCATTATCATCATCATCATGTTCCCTAACTTTTCCTACCCTCTGTCAATTCCAGGGTTAACCTGAACATGTTGTCTTCAAAGAGGGAGTTGTGTGGCCTGCAAAAAAAAATGTATATCATCAATCATCATCAGCACCACCACCATCATTATCACATTTTTTTTTTTTCCTCACCATGGTAAAATAAACTGATGATTTTTTTTTTTTTTCTATGCAGCACTACACCATCCACTCACCTGATGTAGTGCTGCTCTCGGGTGTCTGTCCTTTCCTCTCCCCTATCCTTCTTTCCTTCCATCCTCTTCTGTCTTGCTTTCCTTCATTCTTTCCTCTTCCTTCTGCCTGTGGGTGACTCTACACTGAGTGACAAGCCAAATGGTTTCCTGTACACCAGGAAACCATTTACTATGCTGGGTGGTAACCATATGACCAAATTTTGGTGCCTGGTGGTTTAGTGGGTAATTATTGCGCTCCAATCAGATTGAGCCGGTGAAGGTTTATATCCAAGGAGTGGTTGG
This sequence comes from Coenobita brevimanus, assembly GCF_032717465.1. Taxonomy (NCBI): domain Eukaryota; kingdom Metazoa; phylum Arthropoda; class Malacostraca; order Decapoda; family Coenobitidae; genus Coenobita; species Coenobita brevimanus. Next base: position 49,269 of record NW_027643534.1, read on the forward strand.
GGTTTATTGCTCACATAATGCCACTCAGGGATGAGTGAGGCTGGGCACTCTCATCTGAAATGTCAGGACCAACTTGCCTAGCCCCGGGCTCCTACGTTCCTCATGGGGCAACATAGGATTGGATGATGGATGGATGGATGCTAGGAAGAAGGAACCAAAGGCCAGGAGCCCATAAACTGTTCCTTTCAAGGATATTGTGTAGGATACTGCCTGTTCATAGGCCTATTCATACGATATGCTGAGTGTTGCCGGATCCTATTGAATCACAGCCTCAGGCATCAGCCGCAACCGTCCCGGCTGCTCGGCATAAAGCCAAGCACACGCAGCTGTGTTTCTCTTGACCCCCACACCATGCTTCTTTCCTCTTCTATCAATTCTAGGATTAACTTCTCTAAGCCAGGTTACAGTGAACATACTATAGGAACTCTATCTCTATCTATTTATTGCCAGATGCCTTAATCCCATATGGGGTGGCCACAAACAAATCAGCTCCACGTCGCCCTGTCCCCCGCCATTTCACTGCCCTGCTCCCAACTCACACCCCCCTCTCTCATATACCTCTCCACTCCATGCCTCCATCTCATCCTTGGCCTCCCCCTCCACCCCACTCAAATACACTCTCCTCATCAGTTTCTCACTCTCCATCCTCTCCATATGGCCAAACCACCTCAATGTGTTTCTCCTAATGCTTTCTATCACAGACACATCCACACCACAAAGCTCCTTCACTTCCTCGTTTGTCAGCCTGTCTCTCCATGCAAATCCACATGCTCCTCTTAAATAACTCATTTCCACTGCCCTAACTCTTGACTTCTGTCCCTCCAACAAGGTCCAAGCTTCACTTCCATATGTTAGAGTTGGTATCACAATACTGTCATGTAGTAACTTTTTCACTTCCATGCTCACTTCCCTGTTTCTTATCACTGCTTTCAAGGAACCAGCAACCTTTCTTCCTTATTGTACCCTTGTTAAAAGCCTTGCCTTGGTCACCTAATGGCGGCTCTCCATGCTGCATGATTGGCTTCAAGTCACTCCATCCCCTAATTTACCAGCTCTAGTGATTTAGTCACTCCAGCCTCACACTCTAGTCACACCGGCCCCATTTTCCTGACAGAAACCTACTCATTACGGCCATTACAGTAATACCTCGATATACGACACCCCTAGATGCGATACCCCAGCTTAACGATTGGGGTAGAAATACCACCATACCCCGCCTAACGATGACCAAATCCTGGTTTAACGATGGGTTTTGATTTTTTTTTTTTTTTAGATTTTGATGACATTTTAGACTAAAATTGTGTGTTTAGGTTGATTTATAAAATGTTTTTAGACTTAGATTAAAGTGTTTTAGCCATAGGTGGGCTGAACATTGTCATTCTGGGGTACAGTTAACTAAACTTGATTTTTTCCAGACTTGTATTTGACGATTTTCTGATTTTTTGGTTGGTTTTAGTGAGACGTGAGACATTTACTAGTGTTAGGCTTAGGTTATCTTCCTTGACAGCTGTTAGGCCACTTACAATGGGTTTAAACTTGTTTTTGGGCTTATTTGGGTGAATTTTGGGCTTGGTTTTGGTGGAAACTCAAGGCTGAGAAAAGCTCCACAGCCTCATTCCCTCAATAAGACCATGACTAATGAGACTGGATCTGTACTGACCTTGATGAGATTCTGCTGGGGGTGGAGCCAGTGTCATCCAGGAAGGAGCTGTCTGCTGAGATGCATGGAAAGTCACCCATCAAGGATCTTCTCTTGCTGTTGTCAGGAACAGTGATGTGACGTGGTTATGACAAGATACTGAAATGTATACATCATATATTCAGATATATATGCCTCCATCTACTAACTGAAATCCCTACGCTACATGCAGCAAGCCCTTTATATCCTGCAGACAAGTGCATACACACAAATATACTGTATATCATGGGAAAAGTTAAACTTACATGAATGAAGTGCCTACTACTGTAGCAGTAAGGGTAAAAACATATGTAATATTAATATATTGGTACATCTCAATACTGTACAGACCATCAACTTTAATATGCAGACCAGATACTGACACACACAAATATTCAATAATTACTTTCAAACACTAGCTGAAAGAACTTCTGGTCAGAGAAAAATTAACATTGCTATAACTCTTTGAACAGCACCATATAGCACTGAATACACATAAAGTTGGCAAAGCACTTGTAATTATACGAGAATATATAACCCCTCCACTTCTGTGATGGATTTCATATCTTCTTGCTCGTATAACTTAATACTTTCCACAATCCTTGTCTATCCACCCTGTCATATGCTTTCTCCAAATCCATGAAAGCCGCATACAACTTCTTTCCCTTCTCTAGAAATGTTTCCACTAAAGATCTAAGAATGAATATTAGTGCCCATATTAATAAAAATTCCAAGGAGTAAAAAGTTCCTCTCTAAGTGATATTTGGCTCCTAGCTTCTAGAAGTACTCCTAAAAGTTACTTTCAACTCCTAAGTTTACTCATAAAATCACTAAATAGTAAAAGTCCTCCACAAGGACTTTTAAGGAGATAGGAGGGTTTTTAGTGTCAGTAAACACAGTAGCTGCGTCCCTCAAACACCAAGAGACAAGACAACATAGACCATGGCTGACCGACACCACCCACCATGCAGAAATTTTCGAGCTCGGAAGAATGCATTCTTGGAATATGATGATCAAGAACATGTAAGAAGGTACCGTTTCGATCGTGAGGGCATTCTGTTTATTACGAAATTGAGGAGAGGATTAGACAGGCTTGGCGAGCTGTTGGAATGTTGAAATATGTTTGGAGTAATAATATGCTTTCGGTACATACTAAAGTGAAAATTTACCATTCCATGGTTAGACCAATTTTAATTTACGGGCATGAGTCATGGCACAGTACAATTGCAACAGATCAGAGAGTATTAGGATTTGAGAATAAAATACTGAGAAGGATTCTTGGGGTAAAGTGACAAGACAGAGTTACAAATGCAAGAGTAAGGGATATTACGAGAGTGGAACCAGTTAATGAATATGTGAGACTGTCTTGTTGGAAGTGGCTGGGGCACATATACAGAAAAGAAGGTAGTTTAATACAGGATGTGCCAGAGTGGACTGCTAGAGGAAGAAGAGGTAGAGGTAGGCCGAGGGAAACCTGGTTGAGGACAATGAAAAAAAGAAACAGGAGAGGAGTGTTGGTGGGACCTGAAGGAGATGGCAAGAGACAAATATTGGTGGAGAGAGTTCATTGAGGCCCTATGCATCCAGTGGGGTGCCACAGGAAATGACTGATTGATTGATTGATTAGTAAGAGATGTACTGGAAAGGCCCACACATCAAAACCATCCTCTCACACCCGAGACAAAAGTGTTGATACTATTAAGGTTCCTTGCAACTGGAAAAATGCAGCAGTGTAACTGTGATGACTTTGGACCATCGCAGCCATCAGTAAGCAATGTGATAACGGAAACACTCTGTGCTCTAACTGCTCCACACATTGTTAAGAGGTTTGTGAAGTTCCCCCATACAATCCCTGAACTACAAAGAACTGAAAGAAAATTCAGGCGAATTGCTGGCTTTCCTGGGGTAGCTGGTGTGATTGATGGGACTCACATACGAATTGTGGCACCAAACCAGTATGAAGAAGTGGGTATAACTTTAGAAGTAACCAACGTTACCGATTTTCATTATATTATGTCCCTGAACTAGTCTAACCAAGACTTACCTTTTAAGGCTAGTTTGAGTTGGGGGAGCTTATTTTGTAGGGGTCGTCATATAGTGGCTTAGGTTAGGCTATCCCTCCTTATTCCTTCTTGCAATGCTTTTCACTTTACCACATTCACTGATGGAACTGGGACACGATAATGGTCTTTGGCTTCTTAGTCACATTCTATACCTGAAAAATTTGAGGAAAATTAGTCATGAAGAACATCACAGTCCAAGATGCGTTTCATCATAAACAAGACCAAGTCTACTAATACATAAAAAAACATACAGGAAAAAAACACAGCAATTTTTAAATTCGGAGGAGTGGGATGGGGTGAGTACTTGACTGTAAATCCATATTATATATGCTGGTGTTAGAGTTCTGAAGTATTGACTAATTCCCTATCAATGGTACTGCTATCTGGGTGACAATGCTACATCAGCTACATTTTGAGCTACACAACATTAGCTGGCAATCTTTCCAATATTTACTATGGAAAAAAAAAAGGGGGGGAGGGGGGCAGCAGCATAAGAAGTCTTACTGTACATCCGTTGCAGCCTCTTGATAAAACCTTATGGATTAAACATATGGAAAATGAAATACAGTAGTCTTCCATATCAGCCAGGGATACTTTATAAAGATACCTGTTGATGGTCGAACAATGAATATAGCATCAGTGGTCCCCCTACCTGGCATAAACCCAAACTGCATCTCATCAATATTCACTCTTTCTCTAATCATACCTTCTAAAACTCTCTCCATTACCTTCATTATCTGATCTAAAAGCTTTATACCTCTATAATTTCCTCTTTCCAGGGCATCACCCTTCCCTTTATACACATTTACAATTACACTCTTCAGCCAATCATCTGGGACAACACACTCATAAATAATCCTATTTATCAGGTCAGTGACTAAACTCACCCCTATATCGCCTGAGGCCTTCAACATTACGGCAGTCAACCCAGACACACCTGCTGCCTTCCCCACCCTCATCCTGCCTATTGCCTCACTCACAGTAGCAGTATCAATCAAAGGCCAAGGGCCAGACACTGGATCTGCTGGCTCCAAACCTTCCCTGTCCCAGTCAAACTCCTCATTCAACAACCGGTTATAATGCTCTCTCCATGCATCTTTAATATCCTCACTGTTCACCACTACCTTTCCTTCATCATTCTTCACACACTGCTCACCTATGATATCCCGATTATCCCTCTTCACATGACCTGCCACCCTAAATATATTTTTCCTTTCCCCATGATTTAGGTTATCAAGTAATTGACTCTGTGACTCAGACTTTGCCCTGTATACCTCTCTCCTAGCCCTACGCTTGGCAGCCAAATATTCCTCTTTGCTACCACCCTTCTTCCATTCCCGGAAAAGCCTTCTTTTCTCCTTAATTGCAGCTTCTACACCCTCATCCCACCACCAAGCTACTTTATGTCTTGGTGGTCCTCTTGTCCAGCTGCATGCTACATCAGTAACTCTCAAGAAATTGTTCTTGAGGGCTCTGTACTGTTCATTAACGCCTCTGTCTACAGCTCCCTGTTCAACCACCACTCTCCTCAACTCGCTATAGAAGGCATCCCTTACTACTTGGTTTTTCAGCTTCCATATTTTCCTCCTAGGTACATAAGTCCTCTTTTTCATCATTTGTTCTTTAAGCACCATATCACAAATCAATAGTTTGTGCTGCTGCACACACTCCTCACTTCCTATAACTTTAACATCCCTCACTAACCTCCTATAGGCCCTCCTAACCAGAAAATAATCTATCTGACTGCTATTTCCCCAGACTCATAAGAATTAAACCCTGCCTAACCTCGAATGACCTAATCCAACTTAAATCAACCCAACCTAATCTAGCTTAACCTCACCTAACCCAGTCTAATTGTATTTAACCTCACAATCTCACGTAACCTCCCCATACTTAACATAACCTATTTTGAAGCAGCCTAACCGCATCTAAGCCTACCTAATCCTACCCAGTCTCACTTAACCATACCATACCCGACCTAACCCAACCAGTCAAGCCTAAAATGACCTAATCCAACCCAGCCTAACCCAACCAAATAAAATCCATCCCAAAACCTATCAAAACCGACGTATTCTAAAGCAATCTAACCTAATCCGTCTATATCTAGTCGAACTGAAGCCAACCCAACCAAAAATTACCTAATCAGACCAAACCCTGCCCAAAGTGACCTAACCTAACTTTCGATCGGCTATATATTCGCTATTAAATTTTGCTGCCTCCTGAAAGTCTACGGATGTCACATTCCAAGTTTCGCCTGTTCTGTGTACACGTATAACTTCGTTCTTACCTAATTGTATCTTTACAGGAATGAGTCAAGCTCGTACTGTCCCGTGTCTTAAACTATATTTATCGTACATATTCTTAAATTTGTGAATTGTTTTGGCAAACACTATTTCATTCGGTAGTACAATTCCATTGATCAATTGCTCTGTTTGGGAAACTGAATTTCCTTACGTCTTTATCACCTCTCCTTCTCAGCATGTCTTCATTTATGTATGTGTGTGTGTGTGTGTGTGTGTGTGTAATTCACCGGGTCGTGTGTGTGTGTGTGTGTGTGTGTGTGTGTGTGTGTGTGTGTGTGTGTGTGTGTGTGTTCTTACCTAATTGTATCTTTACAGGAATGAGTCGTACTGTCCCGTGTCTTAAACCATTTTTATCGTACATATCCTTAAATTTATGAATTGTTTTGGCACACACTTTCATCCGGTAGTGAATTCCACTGACCAATTGCCCTATTTGGGAAACTAAATTTCCTTACGTCTTTATTGCCTCTCTTTTTATGCAGTTTTTTGCAGTGTCCTCTTGCTGATGCATCCCCATAGGTTATATACTTATTTATGTCTATTTTCTCCTTCCCTGATATGCATTTATATAGTTATAATCATGTCTCCTCTTTTCCTTCTTTTATAAGAGAAGGAAAAGAGGAGACATGATTATACTGTATATCATATACAGTATACTATATAAATGCATATCAGGGTAGGAGAAAATCGACATAAATAAGTATATAACCTATGGGGATGCATCAGCAAGAGGACACTGCAAAAAACTGCATAAAAAGAGAGGCAATAAAGACGTAAGGAAATTTAGTTTCCCAAATAGGGCAATTGGTCAGTGGAATTCACTACCGGATGAAAGTGTGTGCCAAAACAATTCATAAATTTAAGGATATGTACGATAAAAATGGTTTAAGACACGGGACAGTACGACTCATTCCTGTAAAGATACAATCAGGTAAGAACACACACACACACACACACACACACACACACACACACACACACACACACACACACACACACACACACACACACACACACACGACCCGGTGAATTACACACACACACACACACACACACACACACACACACACACACACACATACATAAATGAAGACATGCTGAGAAGGATAAGAACATCATTCATTAGACCAACCCTGGAATATGCATCAGTAGTCTGGAGTCCTCATCTCAAAAAGCACATAGACAAGATTGAAAAAGTTCAAAGGCCCGCTACAAGATGGATACCAAGCTTAAGGGACCTAAGCTACGAAGAAAGACTAAATAAACTGAATCTACCAACACTACAGGAGAGAAGAAAAAGAGGTGACATGATAATGCTATATAAATGCATTGCAGGAAAGGAGAAAATAGACATAAATGATTACTTAACATATGGAGAAGCATCAGCAAGAGGACACTGCAAAAAATTGCATAAGAAGAGAGGTGATAAAGACGTAAGGACATTCAGTTTCCCAAACAGAGCAATTGAACACCATATTATGGTGTTTGCAACACCTTAAACCTTCTTTAGTTATACTTGTCAAGTAGTGCCCAATTCTCTTGCTGTATGGGGCTACTCTTGGATCAGCATTATTAAATTCTTTAGGCAACTTACCTCACTCCAGTTACCTCCATATTCACTTACCGCAGGCCTTTGCCGGTTCCACCTTTATATTTTGTAGTTTCCCAACCTCCCGTCACCCATCAAAGAAATACCAGTACTATATTACAATAGACCAGCTGGCCCACGCTAGTCAGCTCCTACACAAGTGTGACTAAATAAAAGAAAGTCATAATCCCACTGGCTGGGGAAGCACCCAGGCACCTTTCTTACCAGTTTATTTCTGTATCGTGGTAGGTGGTGGCGACTATCATCCACTCACTTGATGTATTGCTGCCTACTTCCTCCATAGCCTTTATCATTCTTTTCTCTGCCTGTCCTCCTCTCTTCCTATTTCTCTCATCTTTCCTGTCACTTCTTATGCCTTTTCTTTCCTTTACAGGTGGCTTTACATTGAGTGACAAGCCAAATGATTTCCTGTAAGCCAAGAAACCATTTACAACGCTGGGTGGTAACCATATAACCAAACCATACGTGCTTCCTACGTGTGAACAAGTGGGTTGGTGGAGGGTTAGTGCCCCTCCCCTTAAAACAAATAACTCAAAGTCAAATGGCCACCCCTTAAGGGATTATGGTGTCTGGCAATAGATAGATAGTTATTTCGGAGATTATACCGATCATTCATATTCAAATCGAAGTAACTGTTAAATGACAGGTTGTGCAAAGACTTGTAAACAAACAGAGCAGTGCAGTAGGACTTTATATCAAGCAATTTTAGGATACCCAATTTCTTGAAAGATGGATTAGTGTGGTCATAATTGCGTAAGTTTTCCATTATACGGACTGATTTCTTTTGGGCTATAAATAAGCGGTTTAATTGAGTTACTTGAGAGGAGCATGTGGAGTGAAGTGGAGGGACAGGCTGACGAATGAAGAAGTGAAGGAACGTTGTGGGGTGGATGTGGATGTGGTTGAGAAGATTAGGAGAAATACACTGAGGTGGTTTGGACATATGGAGAGAATGGAGAATGAAAGACTGACTAAGAGGGTGTATGTAGGTGAGGTGGAGGGAGGGAGAGGGAGGGGTAGACCAAGGATGAGGTGGAGGGATGGAGTTGAGAGGTATATGAGGGAGGGGGGGGTGAGTTGGGGGGAGGGTAATCAAATGGTGGGTGACAGAGTGACTTGGAGGTGTTTTGTCTGCGGCCACCCTTTGCGGGATTAGGGCGTCGGGCTATAGATAGATAGATAGATAGAATTGTGTCTTATGAGCACCACTCCATACATTGTTACAATAAAACAATAAAGGAAAAATCAGCAGGTAATAAATGAGCTTAAAAGACTGTGTTGTTAGTTGATCACAAATTTGGTACATGATCCCACACTGTTTGCTAATCTTTGTATGGAGATACTGGATATGTAAATGCCATGACAAACGTTCATCAATTATAACACCAAGGAATTTTATACTGTCCACTCTTTCAATTGACTGGGCACCTATGTAGATGTTGGGTTGATTTGCAATGCTTTGTGTCCTTCTAAATATAATTCAATGAGATTTGCCTATGTGAGTTTGTTGCTTGTTATCTATTTTTTAATATCTGTTAGGCTGCTATTTACAACATTTGTTAGTTCATTGAGATTTTGGTGGCTGGCATAAAAGGTACTATCATCAGCAAATAGTACTGGCTTCATATGTGAGGTAGCGTACACGATGTCATTCATGTACAAAATAAACAAGAGTGGTCCTAAGACCGACCCCTGGGGAACTCCAGATTCTACTGGCATACAGATAGACTGGCACTGTTTGTATTGCACAAACTGTTTGCGATTGGCTAAGTAGGAAGCAAACCATTGATTTGAAGTGCCTCGTATACCACAGTGGTCAAGCTTCTTTAGTAATACAGAGTGATTTACAGTATCAAATGCCTTAGCCAGATCTAGAAATACACCCATGGTAAATTTATTTTCATCAAATGAAGTCAGCATGTCCTTGGTGAATGACAGCAAAGCACTCTCGGTAGACAATTTTCCCCTAAATCCAAATTGTGAATCAGTGATAATATTGTTGTTGGTGCAAAACTGAATTAACCTACCATAAACCAATTTCTCTATTATCTTACTGATTGCTGGCAGGACTGAGATAGGGCGATTATTGCTTAACAGCTTACGATCACCAGATTTAAAACTGGAATGGCTTTGGCCAATTTCAGCATGTCAGGAAACTTTCCAGTTTATAGGGAAAGTAAGAGAGATATCAGAAGTCCTAGTCAGTGATGAACAGGGTGGCTTTAGGAGTGGCAGAGGATGTGTGGATCAAATATCTGCAGTGAGACAGATAGCAGAGAAGGCTTGTGAGAAGGACCATAAGGTGTTTATGACATTTGTGGATCTGGAAAAAGCATATGACAAAGTAGACAGAGAAGGATTGTGGAAAGTTTTGCATGTGTACAGTGTAGATGGTAAGCTGCTAGGTGCCGTCAAGAGTTTTTATGATGGTAGTGAAGCATGAGTAAGGGTTAATGGGCATCTAAGTGAATGGTTCACCATTGGTGTGGGCATGCAACAAGGTTGTGTGATGTCTCCATGGTTGTTCAATATATATATACATGGATGGGGTGATGAGAGAAGTAAAAACATGAGTAATGGAAAGAGGGATGGCGTTGGTAATGAATGGTGATGGATGGAATATCTCAAATTTGTTGTATGCTGATGACGCAGTACTACTTGCAAATACCGGACAAGAACACAGTAGACTAGTGCAGTGTTTTATTGATGTCTGAGAGCATTGTGCCTTGAGAGTAAATGTACAAAAGAGTAAAGTGATGGTTATTAAGAGAGAAGGTGACTCCCAGTGTGATGTTACAGTGAATGGAGAGAGACTAGAATTGGAGAAGTGTTCAAATACCTTGGTATAGTGATAGAAAAGAGAGGAAAATGTGCAAAAGAAGTTGAAAGTAAAGTGACACAAGGAAAGAGAGTAGCTGGTGTAATGAAGGCCTTGACAAGAAACAGAGGCTTGAGTGCTGCAGCTGCACGAGGCTTACATGAAAGAGTGTGTGAGACTATGGTGTGGCATGAAAATGAAAAGTTAAGAGTGAGAGCAGTGGAGATGGGACTGCTAAGGAACGTATGTGGTGTACAGAGATTGGACAGGATACGAAGTAATGTGATTCGTGAAAGATGTGGAGTGAGGAAATCTGTGGACACCAGAATCGAAGAGAGTGTACTGAGATGGTATGGTCGTGTGGAGAGAATGGATAACAATAGAGTGGTGAAAAAGGTATATCTGAGCGACTCTGAAGGAGGAAGGAGGCAAGGTAGGCCAAGGAGAAGGTGGAGAGATATGGTGGATGAGTGTATGAGGAAGAGAGGTTTGGAAATCGGTGAGGCTAGGGAACTGACGTGAGATCGAGCTGGCTGGACGAATGTTGTGAGGAGAGGTGCATGCTCAGGGATTTGGCACCCCGTTTTAACATGGCAGCATCTGGATTGACTCTATCGGATACGTTAATGTGAAGCTACAGAACGTGGTGAATGTTTTTGGCATATCTGAGAGAGCCAGGATTCCCGGGGCACGAATAATGAGTGAATGGAAACATGGCCCATTGGATTTGGCAAATTTGGGCTGTCTGGACACTGCTGCTCCTCACCCTGCCCTAGGGTGGGAAAGGAGTTCCAAATGATGAAGATGAATGATGATGATGATTACCATCATCATCATCATCATCATCATCATTATTGTCTTCATCACTGTCATCATCATCACTCCACACCTCACACACAAACAACATAATTATAATCATCACCCAAACCTCTTTTCCCATCTAAGGATGGGGTGAGGTAGGGTTAAAAACAAAAACAAAACAAAACAAGAGAACCAGCAGCCCTGTTAAATGGGCCACACTCTCATTCTCTCACCATTTAAGCTTCCAGAATCCTGACTCCACCTCACAGGCATAAATATTTGCTGGTATTTACAAAGGTGACCTGTCTTAAATGGTATAATGCTTGAACCAAAACACATGAAATAATTAGACCCTAATACAGTATTATATCACTGTGGTTAGAATCAAGCCTGACACAAAGACCGAGACAGCAACTATCTGTCAAGGAGCTGTGGTGGGTTGGTAGGAACTTGAGAGGCACATGGTACTGTATATGCAACACACTGGCGGTGTTCCATCAATGTTATGACTTTGGCTTAATATTTACTTTCAGTGGTACACGGGCTGTGAGCAATAATTTAGTTTCTTTAAATTTTTTCTATTACTCTCCAGAAAAATGTATACAATTAAATAATATACACAACTTAATTATTGCTGTCTTTCTTTGAGTGTAAGGAATCTAGTGCTAAATTTGGTCATTACTTGCAAATCTAATTTTGTTTAGCAAATGTGAAAAAATGCTGGCACTTAAAAAATTATATTAATACAATGAACCACATCAATTTATCACAGTTCCTTAGGTATGGTGCAATACCACACTGAATGCAATATTTCACCTTTGTCTCTTCTTGTTTGTTGTTTTTTTGCTATGCCTGACTCTGGAAACATTGAAATGAATCGCTCATTTGTACTTGCAAAAGAATAATTGGAGCTGACAACTTGCAAAGCTTGAATAGTTTCTATTTCGAGGATCAAGGTCCAAATGAAATGGAGGAATAGAAGAAGGGAAGGGTAGGAGGTAGGAGTACATACAAGGAGAGTGGAAAGGTTACAAGAGGATGGGAAAAGACAGAATATATGAGAGAAGATGAGGAGCGATTGGGTAAATATGGATTGCGGCAGATGGGGGACGTGGAAGGTGTGTGCAAGATATTCACAGACGGAATCTGTGCAGCAGGTGAAGTGGTGCGTGGGGTGAAGAGAATACGAAAGGGGGTGCAAGGAACAGCATAGTGGAATGAAGAGGTGACACAGGCTGTGGCACAAAAGAAGAAAGCATATGGTGAGTGGATGAGAAACAGGGGTGTGGATGAAGTTGTGAGATGGAAGAAAGAGTTATATGTAGAGAGGAAGGGAAAGGTGAAAAGATTAGTAAGAGAAAGTAAGAAAAGAGTGGATGAGAGATTTGAAAGGAATTGAGTGTAAAGTGGAGGGAATGTAAGATAATGTTCTTGAAAGAGGTAAAGAGAGTTGGACAGGGTGTTAAAGAAGATAGCTGGGGAGTGAAAGATAAAATGGTAGATTACTAGTTGAGAAGGGAGAAAAAGTGAGCAGATGGAGAGAACACTTTAAGGAACTGTTGAACATAGAGAATGAAAGTAATAGGAGTGTAATTGGCTGGGGAATGGCTGGGAGACAGAGGGATGTGAGAAGAGAGGAAGAAATCAGTAGGATGGCAGTTGTGGAAGCAATGAAGAAAGTCAAAATGGGGAAAGCCTCAGGAATTAATGGAGTATGTGGTGAAATGTTGAAGCATGGGGGAGAGACAGTAGTAGAATGGATGTGGAAGATGTGAAGACTGGCCTGGGAGGAAAGTAGAGTCCCGGAGGACTGGAAGTCAGGTATAATTATTCCCTTGTACAAAGGAAAAGGAGAAAAAGAAGTATATGGTAATCGTAGGGGAATTCGTCTTCTTAGTGTGGAAAGAGGAGAAGTATATGGTAGGATACTTATTGACAGAGTTTGAGAAATAACAGAGGAATTACTAGGAGAACAACAGGGAAGTTTTAGGAAGGGAAGCAATTGTGTAGATCAGATATTCATCTTAGATCTTTAGTGGAAAAGTTTCCAGGGAAGAGAAAAAAGTTGTATGCAGCCTTCATGGATTTGGAGAAAGCATATGACAGGGTGGATAGACAAGGATTGTGGATAGGATTAAGAATGTATGGAGTAGATGAGAATTTGTTGGATGCCATGAAGTCTGAAATACATTAATTTCCTTCTAAAAGGCAGAGTAGCAGTAATATTGTGTACTACCGGCATTTGTAGAATTTTGTACCTTAAGAGTGGTACTTCCCTCCTCAGTTAACTGAAGTGCTATTATAAGTGTGACAGTCTGCCTCTCACAACCCAATTCCCGACATTCACACTTCTCACTTTCCACACCCAACTGTCATCCTCCATCCTCTCCACATGCCCAAACCATCTCAATCTACCCCTCATCACCACAACACCAATACACTCCACTCCCAGCCTTTCTCTCAACTCTTCAATCACGAACCAGCCCCTCAGGCCTCATGTTCAAGGACACACTATACTGTACATCCTTTTAATCACTGTCATTTCTGTACATATGAGCCTACAGATCTCAGCTTCCTTTACTGCCCAGGTCTCATTACCATATAGCATTACACTCCTAATGCATGCTGCATACAAAGGTCCTTTAGCAATGAAAGGAGAACCCTCTCAATGTCAGGAGAGGTAATAGCTCCCTGAACTTCTTCCAACCACTCCTCACTCTGGCCACAGAGCTGTCTCCAGCCCCACCTCCAGCACATAACAGGTGCCCCAAATGACAAAACTCTTCCATATACTCAAGAGACTCACTAGCATGATCAATACTTTCAACCTGACAATCTTAAATGATCTCCCCAACACACCACACACATGAAATCAACATTACCTTGCAGTCTACCTCTAATACCACTTCATCTCTTATGCACCCACTTATCACAAGCACTGCACAAGATGGAGTTAGAACTGGAGAGGTCATACTGTATATAACATTCAATTACTCCTTCCCTAAATGAGGTCTCCCTGATGCTGCATAAAATCAATTAGATGTAACAAGAATAAATAAAATACTTCACTGGAGGGATAAATTAAAATATGAGGAACATGCTTGTCACTGAATACTCAAATGCAGGTCTAAATTAGGATAAATCTAACACTAAAATCAGGCAATATATTCTTTTTTTGACCCCAGTTATTTGTAGGTTAAAAAAAAAATCAACAGCAATTCCTAGCACCAAATCTGGAATGTTACAGAAAAAAATAATATAAAGGCTAAGCTGTTAAAAGAGTGGCTAATACTGACATGCAACAGAAATGAAGGAGTGATGTGATGTGGATGTGATAATGTTAGGAGATATACACTGAGGTGGTCTGGCCATGTGATGGAGTGAGAGACTAACTAGGAAAGTGTGAGTGAGTGAGGTGGAGGGGATGAGAGGGCAGAGGAGACTAAGGATGATGTGTAGGGATAGAGTAGAGAGGCATATGAGAGGTGGGTGTAAGTTGGGAGAAGGGCAACAAAATAGCAGGGGACAGGGTCAACATGCAGGCAATTTGTTTGTGGCCACCCCTTACAGGATTTAAGGGTCTGGCTATAGGTAGAATAGATATATAGATAGACTGACAGACAGATAGATGGGTAGATAGATAGATGGACAGATAGACAGTGCAGATTGCCTGCCTCATTCAACATACTTGACAGAGTGACTTATATGGTGCCACAGCTCAGACAGGATGCACAACTCAGGGTCTCTAGAGGTCCATGTAGAGGTCAACCTGAGAACAACAAATTAATTATTATTTCTACGCATTTCACTGATGACCTTATCTAAGTCACAGTTCACTACCAGTCTTTAACCCAACATATACTTGTGTGTACTAGCTGACAACCATAAATATTTCTATCTATATATCTTTCTATCTGTAGCCAGACGCCATAGTCCTGTTAGGGGTGGCCATTTGTCTTTTAGTTGTTTTAATGGGAGGGGCACTAACCCTCCACCAACCCACTTGTTGACAGGTAGGGAAATATATACATACATTCATTAAAACTCTGCACTGTTTCCTCTCAAGGAATCCCCATATTGGTGTTGGCCATGGTACAGCCAATGTTTCCTATGGACTGCAAGCTAAACCAAGTGCCAAAACCAGCTAATTACTTCCCAGCAGTTGCTGCAAGCTGATGGGTAAAAAGACATTATAGATGTGTGATTAGCAAACAATATGACTCTCACCTTCAACCTAGATTCTGTGTAAAGACAGTTAGAAAAGAAGATCAGCAAATACTTGTACAGTAACACCTTGATACACGATACCCCTAGATATGAAACCCCGGCTTTACGATGGGGGTAGAAATACCACCATACCCCACCTAACGATGGCCAAACCCTGGTTTAACGATGTTTTGATTTTTTTTTTCAATTTTGATGATATTTTAGACTAAAATTGTGTTTAGGTTGATTTACAAACTCTTTTAGACTTAGATTAATGTGTTTTAGCCACAGGTGGGGTGAACATTGTCATTTTGGGGTACAGTTTACTAAACTTGATTTCTCCAGAATATATTTGACGATTTTCATATTTTATTTATTGGTTTTAGTGAGTTATTTACAGGTGTTAGCTTAGGTTAGCTTCTTTTACAGTTGTTAGGCCATTTAGATTGGCTTTAAATTTGTTTTTCGGCTCATTTGGGTGAGTTTTGAACTTGGTTTGGGGGGAAACTCAAGGCTGGTAAATGCTCCCCATTACTTTACATGTTAAAAGTACACTGATATAGGGGTTTTACCTAAGCAGTTACTGTATATCATTAAACTGGGGTGAATGTTTGCTGATTAAGAGTGATGCTTGTGTACGTAATTACCAAGTCTGTAGCTACACTCCACTGTCATGGTAGTAGTTGCCAGGGTCAGGGCCTGGAAGAAGGGGTTGTTAGTGGTACCAAAACACCAGCCGGGTCCAAATGGGGTCTGCAAAGTAAGGCAGTAGTTACTTACTGTTCAATAATACATCTTATTAATGTATTGAGTGAGGTGGAGGGGGGAAGAGGGAGAGGGAGGCTGAAGATGAGATGGAGGGATGGAGTGGAGAGGTATATGAGAAAGGGGGGTGTGAGTTGGGAGCAGGGCAGTGAAATGGCGGGGGACAGGGTAACGTGGAGGCGATTTGTTTGTGGCCACCCCAAACAGGATTGAGGCGTCTGGCAATAGACAGACAGATAGATAGATAGACAAATATCATGTAAATGTAAACAAACAAAATGTATCAAACAAAATGGCCAGTTAAATGACCCATACATTCATTCACATGTCATTCAAACCTTTGATATCTTGGCTCTACCATACAAAATTATCTGCAGTGCAAGTGCAACAATGCACCAGAACCAGCCAATTACTGTACTGCCAATTACTGCTGCAAACTACATGAGAGGGGACTGACAAGTTCATGGCCTGAGGCAGAAGGAGATGAGCTATACAGTACAGTTTTCACTGAATGTGAGTCCAGTTCATCTTGGTGAATGACTGCACAGATAATTTAAAGTTACTGAGTTATTTTTCTGTTAGAGACTAACCTGCAGATGCTATGAAAATATAAAATATCAGCCATTATGTAGCGATGCACTACCTCACTGTCAAGAGGTATCGTCCCCTAGTGTAGCCACCATGTCCTCAGGAATCTCCTTGGTTGTTAATCCCTTGAGACTTAGGTAGCAGATGACTGTACTGACACTGATCTGTGGACAAATGAAATTATTAATATCAGTTGCTATGCGTCACCACTCACATACACTCTCCTGGCCTCTCCACATGGCCAAACCATTTCAAAGTATTTCTCTTAACACTTTCAGTTGCATACATTCTTCTAGTCAGTCTCTCATTCTCCATCCTCTCCACTTGGCCAAACCATTTCAAAGTACTGTACTGAATTTCTCTTAATACATTCAGTCCCATGCACAGCAACACTACAAAGCTTCTCTACTTCCTTGTATATGCCTCTGCATCACTTTCACATGCTAATTAATTACTATACCTAAACTGTCCTGTAATTTACTCTGCTCAGGGGGGGGGGGATTTCAAAAACTGGTCATTTCAAACAAAAAAACAATAAATCACACAAAAAAGGCAGGAGAAAATTACCTAACAAAGCCACAGCTACCAGTACTTCATGACATAGTTTAGTTGATTGCGAGAGAGAGAGAGAGAGAGAGAGAAAGAGGAAATGATGAAAAGGAGGAGGAGGAGGAGGAGGAGGAGGAAAAGGAAATGATGGAAAGGATGAGGATAAGGAGGAAAAAGATAAAGTGGGGGAAGAGGGCGAAGAAGGAGGAGGGAAGTCTATCTATCTATCTATCTATTGCCAGACGCCTCAATCCTGTTTGGGGTGGCCAGAAACAAATCGCCTCCAAGTCGCCCTGTCCCCTGCCATTTCACTCCCCTGCTCCCAGCTCACACCCCCCTCTCTCATATACCTCTCCACCCCATCCCTCCATCTCATCCTCGGCCTCCCCCTCCCTCTTTCCCCCTCCACCTCACTCAATACATTAGCCAGAATACTGTAGATGTAGCAGTAGTCTACTTTTTACCTACTTAATATATACAGGTGCAGTTTAATATAAGCCAGAGTATTGTAGATCATACAGTAGTAGTAGTCTAACATTACAGTGCCTACTTTAGTACATGATGGAGTAGCCTAACATATGTCATAGTACTGTAGATGTAGGGGTGGTCTAACATTACCTACCACATCTTGCCGGTGGTGCAGTGGGCTGGGTGGATGGCAAGTCGTCCTGCGCCAGGTGTTGCACCGTCTCCCTCAAGCGCTAGCGGCCATGACTGCAGGAGGAACTGCCAGGAGTGCTTGGCAAGAACATCTGGCACAGACTCATTAAACTGCTCAGGTTCTGTTGGGAATGGCACATAGTTAGGGAATAATATCACCAACATTTTATCCAAATTTCCCATACAGGGTGTTGCATGAAATGTGTGACAAACTTCAGCAAGTTGTTCTTGAGACAATTTTGAGTTAAGAATCACTCCATCAACATGGGTTCATTTCTCATCTATTATGCTCAGGTTCTGTTGGGAATGGCAGCAGATTAGAGACTGGTATCTGCAAAATGTTATCCATCACCACCACCACCACCACCAGGATTATCATCATCATCATGTCTCTTTTTTCCCCACCTACAAGTGGGGTTAGGTGGGGTCCAGAAGGCAAGGAAGAGGAAGTAACAAGATAGTGATGGACATAATCATTTTATCCAACCTTCCTATATTTTAAAAATTCAATGCAGCTTTATAATGAACCATGAGTAACTTTTAAGTAAACAGTTAAGTCACCATCAATTTAACAATGAAACCACCAAGACATGGAGTACTTGGAGAACACAACACCTAAACCCTTCAATCACCAAGCCCTTGCCCTGTGACTGTGACCTTTGACTGATCATTCCAAATACAGTAATGTGCCTTACTTGTAACGATGGCTTTTTGTATCCTGGCTCCCTCTCTGCACCAGCTTCAACTTGTTCTTCAATTTACTCCTCAGACCACCAGCTTCTTTCATCACCTTAGCCACATCTTTCTTCTCTTTGGTCATCTTTTTCCCTTCTGCTTCCTTCATCCTGCAAAATCAATTATCATAATCAGTACAACATTGCCATTTACAGTTGTATTCTTGGTGGATTTGGATATATCTCAGCACCTCTTTCTGAGCCATTCACTGTGCACATTTCATCTCAGTGTGGTTTTGTATATTACTGATGCCAACACTGTCACTGTACAAGCACCATAAATAACAGTGCATAATGCTGAGGTGTAATATACAAAAAGGGTTGTTATGAGAAAGGGTTGTATACAAGAGAGGGGCATGTGAACTGAGAACACAATAGTGAAATGATGGGGGACAGGGCGACATGGAGGCGATTTGTTTGTGGCAACCCCTTATGGGATTAAGGCATCTGGCAACAGATAGACAGATGGACAGATAGGTTGTTAAGGAAGGGCTGCTATCAAGCCACCTATGCTCCCTACACCATTTAACCCTTTGACTGGACCTGATGCACACAGTTTTTATTCAAGCTAACACCAAAGTATTTTATAAAACTATGACAGTTACTAGCAGTCACAGGCTCATGAAAACTAACTAGAAATAAACTCTTTCTCTGTAACTGATCCATCTAAAAGTTATATTTAGGCAAACACTACATGATTATACTCAGGTTTAAACTAGTGCACAACAGATGCTGACATACAATATATCAAGTAATACAGCATCAGTACAGGTACTTCAGGTTTAAAAAAATGCAGCACACATTCAGGAGTGGTATTTCCCTCCTCATTTAACTTACGTGCTATTATAAATGTGACAGTCTGCCTCTCACAATCCTACCCCCGACGTTCACACTTCTCACTTTCCACACCCAACTATCATCCTCCACCCTCTCCACATGCCCAAACCATCTCAATCTACCCCTCATCACCACAACACCAATACACCTCAGTCCCAGCCTTTCTCTCAACTCTTCAGTCATTAACCAGCCCCCCAGGCCTCACATCCTAGTTAAATCAACCCAACCTAATCTAGCTTAACCTCACCTAACCCAGTCTAATTGTATTTAACCTCACAATCTCACGTAACCTACCCATACTTAACATAACCTATTTTGAAGCAGCCTAACTGCATCTAACCCTACCTAATCCTACCCAGTCTCACTTAACCATACCATACCCGACCTAACCCAACCCAGTCAAGCCTAAAATGACCTAATCCAACCGAACCTAACCCAGCTTAACCCAACTAAATAAAACCCATCCCAAAACCTATCAAAACCGACGTATTCTAAAGCAATCTAACCTAATCCGTCTATATCTAGTCGAACTGAAGCCAACCCAACCAAAAATTACCTAATCAGACCAAACCCTGCCCAAAGTGACCTAACCTAACTTTCGATCGGCTATATATTCGCTAATAAATTTTGCTGCCTGAAAAAAAGTCTACGGATGTCAAATTCCAAGTTTCGCCTGTTCAGTGTACTCGTATACCTGTGTGTGTGTGTGTGTGTGTGTGTGTGTGTGTGTGTGTGTTGAGTTGTCTGTGTGTACGTAGGTGAGCCTGTGTTTGTGTCGGGGAGGGATACAGGGTGTGGAGGGATGGACAAGATCACAAAGCCTGTGTGAATGGAGGTTTGGGTATGGATGTTAGTAAATGAGTGTGTGTGTGTGTGTGTGTGTGTGTGTGTGTGTGTGTGTGAACAAAAGGATATTAACCAGCCTTATGCAAAAATATATTGTTAAGAAAATCTTTGCTTGACTGGTGCGATGTCCTGTGTGTTACCACGGCAACCTCCCACACCACCAGTTACATAAACACATTTCCACACCAAGATCCATTAGAGAGTATTGTTTGTGTGTGTGTGTGTGTGTGTGTGTGTGTGTGTGTGTGTGTGTCTAACGTGGATATGCATGTGTGTAAGTGCAGTAATGTGTGCTACGGTGTGTGCTTGTATCAGTGGCTGTGTGTACCAGTGCCAGTGTGTATCAGTGCCAGTGTGTATCAGTGCCAGTGTGTATCAGTGCCTGCGTGTATCAGAGCCTGTGTTTATCAGTGCCTGTGTGTATCAATGCCTGTGTGAATCAGTGCCAGTGTGTATCAGTGCCAGTGTGTATCAGTGCCTGTGTGTATCAGTGCCAGTGTGTATCAGTGCCAGTGTGTATCAGTGCCAGTGAGTATCAGTGGCTGTGTGTATCAGTGGCTGTGTGTATCAGTGCCAGTGTGTATCAGTGCCAGTGTGTATCAGTGGCTGTGTGTATCAGTGGCTGTGTGTATCAGTGCCTGTGTGTATCAGTGCCAGTGTGTATCAGTGGCTGTGTGAATCAGTGCCAGTGTGTATCAGTGCCAGTGTGTATCAGTGCCAGTGTGTATCAGTAGCTGTGTGAATCAGTGGCTGTGTGTATCAGTGCCTGTGTGTATCAGTGCCAGTGTGTATCAGTGCCAGTGTGTATCAGTGCCAGTGTGTATAAGTGGCTGTGTGTATCAGTGCCTGTGTGTATTTGGGCCTGTGTGTATCAGTGCCTGTGTGTTTCAGTGCCTGTGTGTATCAGTGCCTGTGTGTATCAGTGCCTGTGTGTATTTGGGCCTGTGTGTATCAGTGCCTGTGTGTATCAGTGCCTGTGTGTTTCAGTGCCTGTGTGTATCAGTGCCAGTGTGTATCAGTGCCTGTGTGTATCAGTGCCAGTGTGTATCAGTGGCTGTGTGTATCAGTGCCTGTGTGTATCAGTGCCTGTGTGTATCAGTGCCTGTGTGTATCAGTGCCTGTGTGTATTTGGGCCTGTGTGTATCAGTGCCTGTGTGTTTCAGTGCCTGTGTGTATCAGTGCCAGTGTGTATCAGTGCCTGTATGTATCAGTGCCAGTGTGTATCAGTGCCAGTGTGTATAAGTGGCTGTGTGTATCAGTGCCTGTGTGTATCAGTGCCTGTGTGTATCAGTGCCTGTGTGTATCAGTGCCAGTGTGTATAAGTGGCTGTGTGTATCAGTGCCTGTGTGTTTCAGTGCCTGTGTGTATCAGTGCCTGTGTGTATTTGGGCCTGTGTGTATCAGTGCCTGTGTGTATCAGTGCCTGTGTGTATCAGTGCCAGTGTGTATCAGTGCCTGTGTGTATCAGTGCCTGTGTGTATCAGTGCCTGTGTGTATCAGTGCCTGTGTGAATCAGTGCCAGTGTGTATCAGTGCCTGTGTGTATCAGTGCCTGTGTGTATCAGTGCCTGTGTGTATCAGTGCCTGTGTGTATCAGTGCCTGTGTGTATCAGTGCCAGTGTGTATCAGTGCCTGTGTGAATCAGTGCCTGTGTGTATCAGTGCCTGTGTGTATCAGTGCCTGTGTGTATCAGTGCCTGTGTGTATCAGTGCTTGTGTGTATCAGTGCCAGTGTGTATCAGTGCCTGTGTGTATCAGTGCCTGTGTGTATCAGTGCCTGTGTGTATCAGTGCCTGTGTGTATCAGTGCCTGTGTGTATCAGTGCCTGTGTGTATCAGTGCTTTTTTAGATGAGGACTCCAGACTACTGATGCATATTCCAGGGCTGGTCTAATGAATGATATTATCCTTCTCAGCATGTCTTCATTTATGTGTGTGTGTGTGTGTGTGTGTGTGTGTGTGTGTGTTCTTACCTAATTGTATCTACAGGAATGAGTCGTACTGTCCCGTGTCTTAAACCATTTTTATCGTACATATCCTTAAATTTATGAATTGTTTTGGCACACACTTTCATCCGGTAGTGAATTCCACTGACCAATTGCCCTATTTGGGAAACTAAATTTCCTTACGTCTTTATTGCCTCTCTTTTTATGCAGTTTTTTGCAGTGTCCTCTTGCTGATGCATCCCCATAGGTTATATACTTATTTATGTCTATTTTCTCCTTCCCTGATATGCATTTATATAGTATACTGTATATAATATACAGTATAATCATGTCTCCTCTTTTCCTTCTCTTATATTATAAAAGAAGGAAAAGAGGAGACATGATTATACTGTATATTATATATACTATATAAATGCATATCAGGGTAGGAGAAAATAGACCTAAATAAGTATATAACCTATGGGGATGCATCAGCAAGAGGTCACTGCAAAAAACTGCATAAAAAGAGAGGCAATAAAGACGTAAGGAAATTTAGTTTCCCAAATAGGGCAATTGGTCAGTGGAATTCACTACCGGATGAAAGTGTGTGCCAAAACAATTCATAAATTTAAGGATATGTACGATAAAAATGGTTTAAGACACGGGACAGTACGACTCATTCCTGTAGATACAATTAGGTAAGAACACACAGACACACAGACACACAGACACACACACACACACACACACACACACACACACACACACACGCACACATACATAAATGAAGACATGCTGAGAAGGATAATAACATCATTCATTAGACCAACCCTGGAATATGCATCAGTAGTCTGGAGTCCTCATCTAAAAAAGCACATAGACAAGATTGAAAAAGTTCAAAAGGCCGCTACAAGATGGATACCAAGCTTAAGGGACCTAAGCTACGAAGAAAGACTAAATAAACTGAATCTACCAACACTACAGGAGAGAAGGAAAAGAGGTGTCATGATAATGCTATATAAATGCATATCAGGAAAGGAGAAAATAGACATAAATGATTACTTAACATATGGAGAAGCATTAGCAAGAGGACACTGCAAAAAATTGCATAAGAAGAGAGGTGATAAAGACGTAAGGACATTCAGTTTCCCAAACAGAGCAATTGAACACCATATTATGGTGTTTGCAACACCTTAAACCTTCTTTAGTTATACTTGTCAAGTAGTGCCCAATTCTCTTGCTGTATGGGGCTACTCTTGGATCAGCATTATTAAATTCTTTAGGCAACTTACCTCACTCCAGTTACCTCCATATTCACTTACCGCAGGCCTTTGCCGGTTCCACCTTTATATTTTGTAGTTTCCCAACCTCCCGTCACCCATCAAAGAAATACCAGTACTATATGACAATAGACCAGCTGGCCCACGCTAGTCAGCTCCTACACAAGTGTGACTAAATAAAAGAAAGTCATAATCCCACTGGCTGGGGAAGCACCCAGGCACCTTTCTTACCAGTTTATTTCTGTATCGTGGTAGGTGGTGGCGACTATCATCCACTCACTTGATGTATTGCTGCCTACTTCCTCCATAGCCTTTATCATTCTTTTCTTTGCCTGTCCTCCTCTCTTCCTATTTCTCTCATCTTTCCTGTCACTTCTTATGCCTTTTCTTTCCTTTACAGGTGGCTTTACATTGAGTGACAAGCCAAATGATTTCCTGTAAGCCAAGAAACCATTTACAACGCTGGGTGGTAACCATATAACCAAACCATACATGCTCCCTACATGTCAACAAGTGGGTTGGTATCAATGTTCCCTTGTTTATGATCACAAACAAACTGCCACCATTCATACAGCAGTAATAGAAGAGTTGTGTAAGGTCAGCAAAACACATCACTAGGACTCAGGTGCTAAAATGCCTCCTGTGCTAAACACCACTGTCCACTACTAACGAAGGCTCTCTCATTTACCTGATCAATTATCCTGTATTCTTGTCTACAGGAGCATTTTGTTAAGTGCTCAGCAGCAGATCACCATCCTCCTTTCAGGGGATGCTGACCACCAGTCCCCTGAGTTCATATCTAGCTGAGTGAAGTGAAAACAATACATGAAGCTAAATGCTGAAGGATTTAATCACTCAGTTCAAAATGATGATGCCATCCTTTTTCTGAAGGAATCCTCAAACTGAGGTGAGCCATGCTTCTGTACACATGGCTTGTATTCTCATCAATTAAGCAAGCTCCCTAGCCCTTAGCTAGTTATTTTTGGATACAGCGGGGTAATAGGATTATATTAAAAAAATATGGATACTCAGTCTCTCCTTTTCTTATGAATCCATACATCTTTCCATGAATAAAAAAAAGCAAATAGTTGAGAACCTACAAGACTTCTTTCTTCCAAGGATAATAGAAAAGAAACCAAATCAATATACATTCATTCTGAGATACCTGGACATGTAACAGACGAGGTCACAGGCAATGGGAAGGACAGACTGAGGAAAGAAGTTCCTGAGCTGACCAGCCGTATAAATGAAAGTCTGAAAATACCAGCAGGTTCTAGTTTTAGACAGCTGGACCCTTGTTTCCTTTTGTACAGTTTTGTGTTTTATATTTTAAGCCTGGTTTAGTCAGCTAATTTATTGAGTTTTAAGGAAAACTTTTAATAGTGAAGCTTCAGCAAGGCCTTTGATCATCATCAATCATTCATCATCCATTCCTATGGTGCCCCATGAGAAGTGTAGGAGCCCAGGGCTTGGCAAGTTGGTCCTGACTTTTAAGATGAGTGCGACCAGCCTCACTCATCCCTGCTATACATCTTTACAGGCTCAATTAGACTGGAGCGCCTTAATTACCCACTAAACTACCCGAAGCCATAATGTGGTACTGGTTATAAGGTTACCAGTGTAGTAAATGGTTTCCTAGAGTACAGGAAACTATTTGGCTTGTCACTCAGTGCAGAGTCACCTGTAGACAGACTGAAGAGGAAGGAATGAAGGAAAGAAAGACAGAAGAGGATGGAAGAGAAGAAGGAAGGAAGAGAGAAAAGGGCTACAGTCACCCGAGAGCAGTGGATGGTGAGAGAAAGGCCTTTGATAATAGGGGAATTTAAATAAATCTAACTTAACCACTCCAGTAAAAGCACATCTTTTAACTATTATTCTTGCTACTGCCAGATCATTTATGCTTTGCTTAAGGAAGACCTCTGGAAAAGAAAGGGCTAGTATCATCTGATATGAAAGGGTTAAAAATATGCACAGTCTGAGAATACTGTATCCCCTTTATTCTAAAATACCTATTTGATGATGATGATGATGATTCATATTTAAAGCCTATCCATCTCACTACTGTAGTGAAGACAGGGTGATGATAAGGATCATGATGCTTACTGGTATTCAAATCACCCTTTTAGTGACAGCAAGAAAAAGGTTATGATGATGAAGACAATTATTATGATGAATCTTACTAACCATATTTATAACTGTGAGAGTGAGATGCTAATATTGTTACTGTTGATTATGATGACAAAATGTAACTCATGAGCAATTAAACCTGGTACTGACCTAAGAGTATGAAGAACCATACCAGTGAAGCCACCAGTGTCGCCAGGGAGAGGGTGAAGCCATGTTCCACCACTGACCTTGCCTCACAGTGCTGCCCTGCAATACACATCAGTCACTGCCTCTGTTCTTGGGAAGCAGCTGTGTTATCATTAGCTTAAAGGACCCTGTAGTACCTCTTCCTTCACAATTTGGTATACCTTTGAATACCTATTAATTTTCTCTTTGCATATACAGTATAAATACAGCTTCATATCAGAACATGATTTTTTTTATTAAGAAATATTTAATGAAATTATAAGAAACTGTATTTTAAATATATTCATGTCTTTTTATATATTTACTGTCTCCCTCTGTCTGTATTTCCTCCTGCCTATGATCTCCAGTCTTTCAAACGTAGTGTGTCCAGGCATCTCAAAATGATCGGATCTTGAATTTGGCTCTCTATTGTATTTTGTTTTTCTCTTGAGGGAACTGTTACTGCGGGCTCATGGCCTTTGGTTCCTTCTTCCTCGCATAAAAAAAAAAAAAAAACATGGATTATATTATTTAGAGTTTACTGACCACAAACACTCTACGTAAATGTACATAAACATGGTCAAGCTCTTTTGGTCAAAAGACTGGGAAGCATGAGAGTTGGCAAAACTTGAGAAACACAGCAATAAAGCAATAAGCAGCATGTATTTTGGGTCTCACCAATGTAGGAGGAAGGACAGTGGCAAAAATACCCTGGGCTGGCATTGGCACAGGTTCCACCATTAAGACAGGGTGACCACTGACACTCATCAACGTCTTCACAGTGCCCACCCTCTCGTGTAACCTCTGATCCCTCTAGGCACCTGAAGGTCCATGGTTAACAATTATTTTAATTACTCTGCAGGACATATAAATCTTCACAGCAGTTAATTATATCATCATCATCATCATCATCATCATCATCATCATCATCCGGACCTCCTTTCCCACCCAAAGGCAGGGTGAGGAGTAGCAATGTCCAGACAGCCCAAAATTGCCCAATCCAATGGGCCACGCTTCCATTCACTCATCATTCAAGCCCCCGGAATCCTGGCTCTATCGGATACGCCAAAAACATTCACCACGTTATGTAGCTTCACAGTTAATTATATTCTAGAATAATTTTGCTTTGTCATATTTTTTCCTGTAATACAATACTTAATTCACTCTGGTTTGGTTTCTGGTGTCTGATAACCCTATGAGCGAGGATGAAAGTATAAACAGTATCATGCTAGTGAAGAGACACAGACAGACAGACAGACAAAGAAATATTGTACATTCATACATTCTGTAATCCAGTGTTCCTTGTTCGCCAAAGTCAACCTTTTCTTTCATTGTTCGTAAAGAATTCTGGTCAAGTTCTCTAAGCATGAGGCCCTTTCATGCAGTTTCATTCCACATCTTCCTTGGTCTAACAATGGGGGCTATCCCTCCCACATTCAGCTCTCCCATCCAATAGCTCTCACACATTCTCACCATGTGTTCAAACCACTTTGACCTGTCCATGTGCATTACCCCACTAACATTCTCAATAGCCATGCAATCTCTTAATTTGTCCACAATGTTTGTTTCTTAATGTGGAACTTCCTCTTAATTTCCTCACACTGTGTATTTCTTAGTGTGGAATATATTACAAACTAACAGATGTGGACAGAATGAGACATGCAGATAAAGAGAGATAAAGAAAGTACTGTACTAACCCACATTCATGCCTCCACCAGACATCAATACAGGTGAATGGGGTGAGGCAGGTGACATTATTGCAGGCTGGTGGGGCAGTACAGCCAGCAGACACACTAGTGAACATGGTGGCTTGGGCTAGGGCTGATGTGTTAACCAGAGGTGGCAGGGGCAGTGGCACTCCAGACACTCGTAGGTCATCCAGGCAACCTTAAACATCATTGGAGGAACACATATATAACAAAAAAGAAGGTCCAAATTACCAAACACACGGATCTAGTCATACAACCATAATATAATACTGCTCCATCAAGAGAGAAGAGGTCTTTGGCTGTGTGACACAGTTCAAACAGATCCACACTGTAAAAGAGATTAAGGAGATCTTATTGTATGTCTAGACACTTGGACACATACCATGAGTGAGATACAAAATAAAAAAGGCTAATTATCAGTGAACTTAAACATCTAAATTTTTGGAAGAGACAGAGAGAACATGCGTCTGGGCACTCAAGACACCTGCAGGTCACTGAGGCAGCCTGACAAACATCATATATTACAAAAGAAAGATCTGGACAGTAAGTCCTAGTTATAAATAGTCTTTATTAGGTAAAAAATAATTGGTAACAGCCTCATTTTTGCTGCCCCATTGCAAGCCACACAGAGTTCAGGGCTTGGTAGGGTTAATAACTACACTTCCATAATCCAGTTAATTTAAGTCATAAGAAACCATCCTACATCCCTGACAACATTACAAATTAAAGAAAAACCTCTGGCCTCTTGCAATCAAACCATGGCACATTTGTACACAACTTTCTCTAACTGGATTTCTATCAGTAAATTATATAAAAATTACTGATTACAGATCCACTGCTACCTATAAAGGAGCTTTACTAGTTTTCCCTAACTTGTAGTATAGTACCAGTTGTATGGAGAACTTTGAGATACAGTATATTGAAAAAAAAAATCTTGTGATTGAACTGACAACTGCCTCAATAACAAACACTAATATCGACATTCATAAAAATGGTGGAAAATGCTAATACTCATGGAAATGGTGGCCAGCGAAGGACAAAAAGACCTTAATGTCATGAAAACTGTGAAGAACAAAAGGCAAAAAGGACTTATCATCAAGGCAGTCATCATGAACAATGGGTTAAAAGAACTTACCATTAAGAGAGCTATGCAGAACAAAAGGCAAAAAGATCTTACCATCATGGAAGTCATGATGACCAACATAGAGGCTCACTCCTACATACTCTGGTGAGCCTCCTACGTAGACCCCCTCCTGTCGGTCCACCAGGAGGGGTGTGGACCATCCCTGGGGGGAGGCAGGGGCTGGGGTAGCATTGTACAGTGGGCCATCACCTTGGTCCACCTCCATCTCTGCCCACTCACCTACCCTGTCCTCACAAAAACATAATTATTATTGTTGGATGTGTTATTGTAGTCTTCAGTATCATCATCCTCATCCTCATCAACATCTATCTCTCTATCGATCTATCAACTGCCACAAGCCTTAATACCATAAGGGGTGGCCAGAATCAAATCGCCTCCGTGTTGCCCTGTCCCCCGTCATTTCACTGCCCGCCCGCCGGCGCACATCCCCTTTCTCATATACCTCTCCACTTCATCCCTCCATCTCATCCTCCATTTCCCCTTCCCTCTCCTCCCCTCTCCTTCACTCACATACACTCTCCTCATTGGTCTCTCAGTTTACATCCTCTCCACATAGCCAACATCATCATCATCATCATAATTAGTCACTCTGGTTCACTTCCATCTCTGTTCACTCACAAACTCTATCCTCACAAATGTAACACCATTATTCTGGTTGTTGGCACTGTTTTCATTATATCATCACTATTCACTCACACACTCT
Organism: Coenobita brevimanus; assembly: GCF_032717465.1. Lineage (NCBI taxonomy): Eukaryota > Metazoa > Arthropoda > Malacostraca > Decapoda > Coenobitidae > Coenobita > Coenobita brevimanus. The sequence goes on from NW_027643534.1 coordinate 78,775, forward strand.
GCCCTCACAAAAACATTAATATTATTCATATAATAATATTATTATTCTATGGATGTCGGGCCCATTTCACTAAGCATGCTTTTGGTACTTCTCCTAATTTCATATTTCTTCTTTTCTTGCATCAGCATCCTACTTCATTCTATTTTTAAGTGAAAAAAACATGAGGATAACAATGATGATAAAGTTATTATTATTACCGCCACCAATGAAGTTGAAGGAGGTTATATATTCACCTACATTTGTCTGTCTGTCCAGACAGTATCTCCAAAAGTTCTCAATTATATCAATGAAGTTTAGTGGAAGGGTGGGCCATGGGCCAAGGAAGAATTTATTAAATTTTGGGGTGGATCCAAATCTGGATCATGCATTGGCGGAGGTATGCGCTCTTTGAGTGCTTCCTAGTTATTATTATTATTATTTATCATTATTATTAATACCACATTATTATAATTTTGAAATTAAAACCTTACACAGTACCTTCGGATATATATGGTGTGCCACTGCCCATCAGTAAGGACGACCTGGGTGAGGCAGAGGTGTGTGAGTGCAGCAGGGTGTAGCAGCAGCTTCAGACACACCCGCCCACTGACTAGGTGTAGCGCTGCCAGGTCACGCCCATGTTGTGACCCCACCCACACCAGCTGACCAGAGTGTTCCCACGTACGAAACCTTACAAATATATAACAGTGAGTCCTCAATACAGCTGGGTCCCATTAAATGAGTGGGATGTGTTGATGGAAGACTGCTTGGATAGCAAAAGAGCAGACACTTGTATATCAAACAAAATAAAAGGATCGTGAAACTCATATAACAGAGTACATAAATTAAGAGAAAAATAGGGTTAGGCTAACTGACCCTGCTCGCATAACTGAGATCGGGTCTAAATTGCCCATTCTCATATCACTGGTTTCTTGTATAGCAGATACTTGTATAACAGGACCTGCTTGTGTAAATAACATTTTTAAAGTCCTCTGCTTTTATTGTTCCCATGTCCACAACCTTACAAAAAATATTTTTACCATATCCCCTTGCTGTATGTTGCCTCTTTTCATGTTATTATACAGTAAGAACCTCTTCATCCTTACATGTCTCTTTAAAAATTAATAACATATTTTCTGGCTAGAATAAAATACAGTTGACATTATCCAGCAGCAGGATAATGGAGACTTTTTCTAACCCTTCCACCCCAAGGCATCTCTCCTTAGCTGAATAAATCACTAGGTATTTGTCAGAATAAAATATAAAGCATCTCCTCTGGTTGAATGGGTCTACAGTAAATAATGGTAAAACATCGCTCTCATCTTAAATGTCAGGACCAACTTGCCTAACCCCCGGCTCCTACACTCCTCATGGGGCAATGTAGGATTGGATGATGGATGGATGGATGGAAAACTAATTTGTCAATCAAAAATCCACTATAACCTATAAATATTAATTCCACTGGTTCCCCAATTTTCATCACCAATCTATCTATCTATCTATCTATTGCCAGACGCCTCAATCCCGTTTGGGGTGGCCACAAACAAATCGCCTCCAAGTCGCCCTGTCCCCCGCCATTTCACTCCCCTGCTCCCAACTCACACCCCCCTCTCTCATATACCTCTCCACCCCATCCCTCCATCACCAATAAGATGGAAAATGTTGTAACAGTCTGGACACATCCGTGACTTAATAATGAAGACTGTCTGCATGGCCCTTCTATTGATCAGTGGGTAGATGAGCATTTTGATGGTATAGTCATAAAGACAGAATGATTATGAACTAGGAGGAGAGGAGGGTATTGCATATATGTGTGAGTCTGAGGACAAGGGGAGGCAAGGAAGGCCAAAAAGATGTCTGGATATGGTAAATGAGAGCATGAGAGGGAGAAATAAAAGAAATTTCATGAAACAAATGACTTGGTGAGGAAAAGAAATGTATAAAGATGAACATAACACAGATTTCACTCATTTTTTTAACCTGACATGAATTGAACTGGCTTTATCCTACAGGCACTTGTGAGTTACAGAAAAAGAAAACAGACCTTTTTTTTCTTTTACTTTCTCTGAATGGATTATTTTTTAAAACACAAAGGCTCTCTTAATTCCATTTTCTTTAACAGGATTATTTTTTGAAAGGATTCAGTCTTTGGGTTCTACTTCTGCATAAATCAAATGGTTGGTGTAGTTCTTAGGATTTCATTTCATTTGATAAGTTATGGATGAAACAATTTTTAGTAGAGCTTGAACCTTTTGTTTATATTTTCTGCACAAATAACTGGGTTCTTATGCTGTGGCTCCTTAACTTGCCAATAAGCAAGGTGCAGCGGGCTAAAACAACATAAGCTATGTCAAAAGATTTCTTATGTTGTGTAGTAAACAGGGCTATCACATATCTGACTCCTTATGGAACAATATTTTTAGAGTTTTAATCACTGCTTTCTTATTTTTGTCAGTGTCAAAAGATTTCTTATGTTGTGTAGTAAACAGGGCTATCACATATCTGACTCCTTATGGAACAATATTTTTAGAGTTTTAATCACTGCTTTCTTATTTTTGCATATATTAAAAGGACCTAGTAAAAAAGCTCCTCAACTGCTCAATGAGCAAGGACTGAGGCAACAACACAGTCCATTCCAATATCAGAATTTTACTCATATTTCTCACTCAAACTACATCACCCATATGGGTAACTGTCATTCTAATCTGGAATGGACTATATAGTGTACTGTAGTTCCAGGTGATAAAGTTAAGAGTGTGGGAATATGGGCAAGTGTGAGGGGGTATGTAATGATCAAGTGTAGTTCTAGTAAGGAAGGGACTATGACCGAAGGCCAGTTGATCTCACCTGAGCTGGAGGAAGGTGGTATGTGGAGGTGGAACAGAGGTGAGTGCCATCTTGACGTAACTGCTGTGTGCAAAAAAGACAGGCTGAGTGCGGTGCATGCAGGTTTCACCCGCCCAGCCTGACTCACACTCACATGACCCCTTCCCACCCACACCAACACACCTGTTGAAAAGACAAATTTAGAAGGGAGCAATGAAACTATACTTTACACTAATGCCAGTATCAAATCTTATATAATCACAAGGTGGGACAGTGAGCTGTCTTCAGCTGTGTATACGAAAGAACCCCTGCCATATGTTCCCTATTTTTGCATTCCTCTTTGCTGTCAAGTCACAGTAATTTTAAAAAATATATATATTAATCTTCCATGCTATCTATAAAATTTATATGCTTGTATCCTTCAATTTATATTACCAAATGTATGGAAAAAGCTGGGATATATTGGAATAAATAATAAACAACAAGGACTAAACTGTAACGTACTCCCATATCCCAGGGAAAAGAATACTACCTACTGATTACTTGCACGTCATAGACACATAGTACCTTGTGCTGTCTGGCACAATGGACATACACATATTTACCTACTACTGTACAGTACATGCATAGCCAACATAAATTATTATCATACACTCTGAAAGGCAATACAGTATTCCAGGCTTGCCAATTTCAACCTTGTTAACCTTATGGCTGCACTCCTAGTTACAAAGTCTTCCAAAGCAAATCTCCTCAAGTTCCCTAATGCAAAGGCTCATTCTGAAATCACATAATTTTCAAAGTATGTCTGTAGACTTTCTTATCCATATATATGCCAAAGAGGTTAATGGTTAATTCATAGATGGTATACATACTCAATTAATTTATGAATAACTTACCTAGCATTGTTTTGACAAGGGTGTCCAGCAAGTGTGCAGGCGTCCTGGCCAGGGCAACCTGGGGAACTGTCCTCACCCAACACACCTTCACCAAGGTCTCTCAGCTGAAACACACAGTACACTGCCATTCATTGCTGATTATAAACATTCATCTCACACTCACATCAACATCATCACCATCATTTTTACTGCTAAATACTGTAATGGGGTGGAGTACGATCCAGAATAAATGATGTACAAATACTGAATTAGCCATTAAGTCCATTGTTATCTGTAAAGCTAAATTACCAGACTGCACCAGTTACCTCTCCATTGACTCGTAAGTTCCTAATGCAGCCGAGGAATGCAGCATCTGTGACTCGTGCTGGCCCATGCATGCTGGAGGTGTTCTGGGGGAGGGTGAGCCAGGCCGCCCACCTGCAGAGGCGCTGACACACTCAAGGTGCGTTCTTGTGGTGGCAGTGGACCAGCCACTCTGCATTCTCCACCACCCTCACATCGATCTACAACAATTTCTACCTTCTGAAAATGAGAAATAAATACTGTATAAGCAAATAATAACTAAATAAATAAATACAGTAATCTCTTGATTATCCGGACGGCCATTACCCTGACAATCCATTTCCTGGATGTTGTGATCTGGCTGTTAGAAACCATTATTTGTACATTTTTCCATAATATCCAGACAAAATGCTTGCATCCAGATGGAAATTATGGCTGCACGAACATTTTTGCATCTGACTGGGCAGGAATAGCCTGGTGGTGCTATCATTGTTGCTAGGTGGCGATTGTGTAGTAAACAGCTCCTCCCAGACAGTTGTTTTGGCAGTGAACATGTTGGTTTTTGTGGTTGTTCCCTACCTGCTTCAGGCATTGTTGTTCCTTGCATGCCTCTTCCTAGGGTGTGTGATGATGGCCCCTTCACCAAGGAAAAGGAAGAGGGTAGTGCTGACTCTTTAGAAGCAGGAGATCCTGGGTAAGACTGATGTGGGATGGTCGAATCATGAGTGTTGACGATTTTTTTTTCTAGCTTACTACAGTATACTGTACCATGCTCTTGTTCTATTATTCCATGATTCTATTTCATTTTACCATTATGTTTTGTGTGCACACTGCATTTTTAGGTCTGTTCGACCAGACTGAGTAGTGTTAAACAACAGGAACAAGTGTTGTACGATGTACTGAAGTGACCTAACACTGGCTTCCAAAATTAGGTTATGTACGAAAGGGGGTCAGGGGAGAAGTCCATTATCCCGATGGAACCATTACCCGGACATGCCTTTAGCTCTATTATGTCAGATAATCAAGGGATTACTGTAATATACTGCACATCTGTATTTCAAAATCTTTCATTCATCATCCTAACTCAGTTTCCTGCTACCTCATCTATCTATGATTGTTAAATGTATGGTAAGCCATTACGATATCCTACCTGTGGTCCCCAAATGAGATCCAGCCTGTGCCACTCCCAGTCTGCCAGTGAAGGAAGGTGTGGACCTGCCAGGAACACGGGTCCACTGCCTGAGTCCAGTAACACCTGAGGCCGTCCCCCCACCAGCTGCACACTCACAACATCCTCCTGTAGCAAGCACTACTTTAAGGAATGAAGTTCCTGGTGATGATGATATGATGATGATGTAGAGGAGGAGGAGTAGGAGGAAGTTTGTGAATAAAAATTTGAATGATGATATTAAGCAGTGATAAAATATGCAAAAAGTGCTTCAGCAACTTCTCATTGTCAAATATTTCAGAATTCCAAAAAGACAGACTCAATACAAATAGCATTTTTAAAAATTTTTACTTTCATAAACAAGTCTAGAACTGAAATAATGTGTGTGGCTGCTTCATTAAAAATAAAAATGAAAGAAATAAATGAACACAAGATATCACTTGAGATTTAAATACAAGAACTGAATGGCCTAAAAAAAAAAAAAAAAAAGTAACAATTGTATAATACAATATTAATAAGTACAGATCAAAATACGCTGAGACAATGCAAATGATGTTAAATGCAAGTTCCTTATGCCTCAGAACAATTCATAATCAATCCCAAATAAAAAATTGAATTTCTGGACTCAGAGATTCATTTACCTCAGTATCACAACAGGTGTGTTAGGTATTTGTAAACTAGGCAAGTGGTAACAAGATCTGCCAGTGTATATTTTGAAAAAGTTTTGCTTTAACACCTATTAAAGTTTTTTTTTTTGAACTCATAATTTGTCTGAACATTCTCTCTTTCGTATCCCCAAAAAAGATGTTCTGTCTAGAAATTATGCTTGGAGAAGGAGACATTTTAAATTCAGATTATTGGATGGAAGCAGTGACCAAGTATTGGTGAAAAGTGTACTGATGATCCTGGATCTTAGGAGTTGGAATGCTGAGAGATTACTGATATTTCTTTAATGCACTGCACAAGCATAGCTATGCCTTGGACCCCCGCATCCTGAATGAGGTAATATGGGATTTGCTGTTATCACTTTCTTAATTACCTGAAGGCATTGGAGATGGATACCTTCATGTGGTGGCACAAACAGACCCAGATGATGGAGCTGCCTGGTTATCCTAAATACCCCTGACTCCTTTTCCATTCTCCAAATCAGGCCATAAATATAACAACAAAAACCTACTTAAATAGGGGGTATTTCTGTGTCATTGTGGTCCACCCCATGTGTTGATCCGGCATACAATAACATAACTTCAGCCTAACCTGTGTAGAACAATGGTAGCCTACACTTAGGCCCCTTCAAAGTACAGTACTGTGCCTTGAATGATACAATATAAAATTGGTTGTTACTACTGTTTACCCACCTGAATGGGTGTTGTTTCTGCATTAGTGTGGTCTGCCTCCCCTGCTGGTCCAGCATACAGGAACAGACCATCGGCCCGACCAGTGCGGAACTCAACAGAGATGTGTGCATGTGTGCAAGGCTGGATAGGAACTGCCCACGCCCACCCTTTACCTCGAAAGTTCCGACTGAGCTGCTTACAGGCCGACCCGCTGGTTCCCTCTGGGCAGACGCATCTGGAGAATGTGCAAGAAGCTAAAATATTATACTAGAAACAATCTCTATTTATCCTTTCTGCAGAGTAACATCTTTTTATAATACAGTACTTTTTGCTGCTTCCAGACAACTGCATTCAGTCTGGCTGAGTTCCACTGTAAATAGTGTCAATGAAGGGTATATTTAACCCCTCCAGCTCAGAAAGTGTGTCCTAAGGCAAATATAATAATCTGAAAGTAACAAAAATAACACAAATAACATATCACTGGTCTGATGAAGTAACTCATTCAGTACATTTTTGTCAATGAATTTTATCATATTTAATGCAAGATGACTACTGTTTAGTAAAGACAGATCTCTTGTAGTGTAGGAGTTAAAAAAGGATATCTTACCTCTCTGGCTGAAAAGTTTCTTCTACAGTAAATATAACTGTCTGGTGGTAGTAAATAATAATATGAAGAAGTGTCACTGTACTGAATGACTAGAGAGGAGTTAGAACACTTGAACCAGAAGGATGGCATTCCATAGGTATGAACCCCAAGAGGTGACTGTATGCTTTTCCATCAGATAATGTTACAAAGGAAAGTTGTTGTTGTTAAGTAACCCTGGTCTGTCTGGCCAAGTAAACCCTCAACCATAGGCAAGCAACTGGCCCTGCAGGGTCATCCCATGCTACGAATCAATGTTCCATTAAGAACTTCATCACAGCATGGTGTAGGGATGAGAGTGGAGGTTTGGTTCCTGGATGGACACTGCATTTGCATCCCACCCACCCCAGTTATAGGAGGCATCATAGTAGGCCCCACTATTTGGTTATATGGCTGTATGGTTACCACCCAGCACTGTAAATGGTTTCCTGGGTTACAGGAAACCATTAGACTAGTCATTCAGTGTACAGTTACCTGAAGTGAAAGAAAAATTAAGAGGTAACAGGATGGATGGGAAGAAATATGTATAGAGGAGAGCAGACACAGAAAAGTAATGATAAAGTTGAAGGGAGAAATAGGCAGCACATCAAATGAGTGGATTATGGGTGACTCCACCTTCCACACACAATAGAAAGTAGGCTGGTAATCTACCTTTAAATTTACTGGATTATGATCGTGATTAAGGTGATTAACATTCAAGGATTATCAAAGGTAAAGGCTAAAGAGGCAGAAGCATTAGCAGATGGCAGAACTATACTCTGTTTAACTGAAACACAAAAGAAAATTAGAGATGTAAGCTTCAGTAACAGAATAAATATCATAGAAGAAATGAGAGAGACGAATGATAGGAAGGGTGGAGGGATAATGATGCTGCACCAAGATAAGAAAGAAATATCCTTCAACAAAGTAAATACAAAAAATAGAGACATTTTATATGTAAAGGAATTATTAGAGGATGGGAATTAAAGATAATAGTAGTATATTTTAGTGTTAGCGATAAGCAGAGAAATCACTCCATGAGAATAGAAATAGAAAATATATTAGAAAATAGCCTAGGAGAGCCACTGTTGATAGTAGGGGACTTCAGTGGTCATGTTGGATTGAAAGGAAAACAAAGGATGGATGATAATGGTAGAATGATCATAGATTGGATGGAGCAATATAAATTAATAATGCTTAATGATGACATATATTGTCAAGGAGAATACACATGGACAAGGGACAACCAAAAAAGTGTGATAGATTACGCACTTGTCTCAGATAAATTTTATGATAAATATGTAAGTATGAAGATAGATGAAGAGCAGGAGCAAATAGATATATCAGACCATAATTTAATGGAAATTCAACTTAGGGTTAGACAAGCAGGGAAAACCTATGATAGGAAAGACTGGGTATGCAGAGACTACTGCAAATCAGATAAAGAATCTTTGAAGAAATATAGAGATGAATTAGAGAGGTATATGAGAGAGGGGGGTGTGAGTTGGAAGCAGGGCAGTGAAATGGCGGGGGACAGGGCAACTTGGAGGCGATTTGTTTGTGGCCACCCCAAACGGGATTGAGGCGTCTGGCAATAGATAGATAGATAGATAGAATTAGAGGAAAATATTGTAAGTGAGAAGGTGAAAAATATAAAGGATTTGGAAGAGAGGATGGTTAATATCGCAAAGAGTGTTCTCAAAGGTAAATATAAGAGGAAGAATATAGGGAAACAAGAAAGGGAAGAAGAACCAGTGTGGTTCACAGAAGAAATTAGAAAAGAGATTAAGGAAAGACGAAGATTAAATAGGAATTGTAGGAATGCAGTTGATAGAGAAGAGCAGGAGAAATGGAGAAACCTGTACATGGAACAAAAGAAAAAAGTACAGTTAAAAATCGTAAAAGAGATGAGCATACATGAAGAAAAGGTAGCCAAGGAAATAAAAGAAGATAAAAGCAATGGTAAGAACACATGGAAATATATACGGATGTTGAAAGGAGAGAAGGAAAAGAACAGAACCTGTCTATTGGACAATGTATATGATGAAGATAACAAGAAATTAGACAGAGAAAGGGTAAAAGAAGAAGTTGAGACATACTGGAGGGCTGTATATGGAAAATACCTAAATAACATTAGAGAGGAGTGGAATGGAGAAAAAAGGCAGGAATATATTAGAGACAGGGATGCTATTAAATTGAGGATAGAGAGAGGGAAACAGTGCCAGGTAGTTAGAAGGAGGTGAGGAAAATGGAGGCATGGAGTATATAGGCCTATGTAGAGAAGAAATTAGGGAGCACTTAGACATGGCATTAGAAATTAAAAGTGATGTGTCCTATATGGAAGAGGAGATAATAAATGAGGAAAATGTGAAAAACTGTCTAAGAAAAATGAAGACAAAGAAAGCTGCAGGCCCAGATGGAAGAAAACCAGAATTTTACAAAGTTTTCCTAGAAAGTAATGTATTATTACGCACATTAATCGACACAATGAAACAAACACTGGAAACAACGGACATACCAGAAGGTTGGAAGGAATCAAATACAGTCATGATACCTAAAGCTAAGAAGCCTAAAGTTCATGAGTTCAGGCCTATAGCACTAACAAATACAGGTTACAAACTAATGATGGCAGTACTGAGAATGAGCATAGAAGAACACGTAAAGAGAAATGGATGGGGAAAAGATACTCAAGTAGGTTTTACAACAGGAGGTAGAGTAGAAAACAACATTCTTGTTCTGAGGTACCGGTACTGTATAGAACAGACATATAGGAATAGAAAAATTTTAATAGTTAAATCAGTTGATTTTGCCAAAGCTTTTGATAGTGTTAAAAGAGACTTGATGGTAAAGTTACTAAAGGATTACAAGATAAGTGAAAAAGCAATAGATATTATTACAAAACTATATAAGGGGGACAAAACCAAGGTGAAGTTGGATGAGGGAGAAGACCTTACGATACCAGTAAGTAGTGGTATAAGGCAAGGTTGTACAGGTTCAACCACTTTATTCAAGTTAATAACCTTCAAAATAATTCAGAGACTAGAAGAACTAGATAGGGGCTTTAAAGATGAGGCTTTTAAACTAACATCTCTGTTCTTTGCTGATGATGGAATGCTGTTGGCAAGCAATGTAGAAGATGCAGAAAGAGTAGTGGAACAGGTGATGACAACAGGCAGGGAATGCGGACTAGAAATAAATAAACAAAAAAGTAATATCATAATATTCAACATGAAAGATAAACCAACGGAGATAGCTGGTATAAAGGTTAGTGATAGGCTGAAATACTTAGGAATTACAATTAATGATAGTAGACACTTCTTCAAAGCGCAGAAAGAGTCAGTGATAGAGAAGGCAGTAAGAATGGCAAACATGACATACTCAATAGTTGCAAGGAGCTGTTTGAGACTGTTAATCGGAAAAACATACTGGAAGAGCGTAGCCCTCCCAGCAATACTGTATGGCTCCAGTGTAGTAGATTTCACAAAGCAGGAGATAGATAGACTTCAGAGGATAGAGAACAGTGTGTGTAGGAAGATATTAGGAGCCCCAAGCTATACACAACAAGCAGCCTTAAGGGGAGAAATAGGAATATCAAGTATGAGAGCAAGAATTATGGAAAGTCAGCTGAAGTATCTACAGTATATCTTGAGAGGGGAGGGGAATGACCTGATTGAAAGAGTTGTGGGAGAGATGAGTGTGCAAGTTAAAAAGAATGGATGGATAAAAGGACTAATAGAGGGAGGAAGAATGTTGGATATAAGAGGAAGCAATGTGACAAACGATGAGATAAAGAAGAAAGTGCAAGCATGGGATACAAAAGTTTGGAAGCAAGAGATGCAAGAAAAAGTGAGCCTGAGAATGTATAGTAAATGGAGAGAAGAGATGGGTGGACAAGAGAAAGTATATGACAACAGGGGAGCATCAGTCATTCTCTTCAGGTGTAGGAGTAATAACATGAACCTGAGAGACAGAAGAAGATTCCGAAATGAATCAACAGAATGCTTTATGTGTGGATACAACACCGAGGATCTGAACCACTACATCCTACACTGCCCTGCCTACAACGAGGAAAGAGAAAAACATCCTGCATTACAGCGTCCGTACCAGCAAGATGAAGAGAATATTATTGGAACACTATTATTCGATAACAGCAACACAGAAGAAAATAAATCAATGTTATACAGATTTTGGAAAATAAGGGAAAAGAAAATAAAGGACTCAATGCCATAAGAAAAAGACCCAGACCACGAAAAGACCACAATAAGACTGCATCAGGAAGTGCCGATACCAAGGCAAGACTTCCGCCATTCAACTGAACTGAACTGAACTGAGGCAAAGCGCTATTGTTTTTGGAAATTAAAGATGGAAGGAGAGGAGATAAGAGGTAGAGGGGCAATGAAGAAGAACTGCAAGAAATGTGGATTTATTGGGAAAGTGAATTACAAGGAACTTTGCAGAAGGTGTGAAGAAGAGGAAGAAAAAAGGAGGGAAGTATGTCACATGCAAGAAGAGGGTATAAAGGTATGATGTTTATTTGTAATGCCTGCAAACCCAGGGTAAAAATTAACATGGACCAATGTGAAGAAATGAGGGAAGAGACCCAAGCTATGAAGGAAGAGCTACAGAAAGTGAGAGAGGAGCAGGAAGAGATGGGAAGGAGAATGATATATGAAGAAGGATTGGAATGAAAGAGAGGGAAAGGATGAACGTACAGTGGGGATGAAAGAGAAGTTGAATGAGGTGTGGAAGAAGCACATAGAGCTGCAGGAAAAGATGAATGCCATTTATGGAAGATGGGAGGAAAAGGAGAAAGAAATGAAAGAATTGGTAACTAATATTACTGAGAAGGTGCTTAAGAGTGTAATGGAAAATTTAGAAGAGAGAGAGGATAAGGAAAAGAGAAGGAAGAATTTAGTTGTGTTCAATGTGCTAGGAAGTGATAATAGGGAGGCCAGAGAGAGAGAAAAAGAGGCTACAGAGGTATGTGCTAGAATATTTAAAGAAGTATTTATCCTTCTTTTTCTGTGCCTGCCCTCCTCTCTTCCTATTTCTCCCATCTTTCCTGTCACTTCTTATTGCTTTTCTTTCCCTTACAGGTAGCTTTACATTGAGTGACAAGCCTAATGGTTTCCTGTATGCCAAGAAACCATTTACAACGCTGGGTGGTAACCATATAACCAAACCATACGTGCTCCCTACGTGTCAATAAGTGGGTTGGCGGAGGGTTAGTGCCCCTCCCCTTAAAACAACTAACTCAACAGTCTAATGGCCACCCCTTACGGGATTATGGCGTCTGGCAATAGATAGATAGATAGATAGATTATGATAACCTTGTCTCAGGCTCCTACACGACTAATGAAGTAAAACAGTACTGACACTTGCTGTTTTTAACATCCTTGGACTGAAAGGGAAAACAAAAAAATCTTGCAAATTGTACCTGGGACATCTATTATGCAATATACAGCGTCCTCCATTAAGACAGGGGTTGGGTCTGCAAGAAACAGGGTGTGTGATGGCTGCCACACTGGGCTGTGCCTCAGCTGGTGGTGAGGCCTGAGGGTGGGGTGACAGTTGCACATGTGAGGTGAGGCAAGCGCATGTGCTTCTTGATGTCACGAGCACAGGAGTAACCAGAGCCGTCCTATTTGCATCCACCACCCACACACGTCCCTCACCTGAGTCTTGCTTTAGTGCTGGTTTGACGCAGGTGTTTACTCCCACCTCGGCAATGTCCACTCCAGAGTCAACTGAGATCTGTAGGTGGTGTTAACTCCTTCAGTGCAATTACTGTATGTGTCTTTTTCATTTTAAAGCATCTTCATTATGTGAGCTTTCTTGTTTTATTATTTATTTATCTATTTTTTACTTAATTACTTATTTATTTATCTGTGTGCACAGTAAACCATATACAGTATAGTTAATAATAATATGGGTAATGATGATTATGTCAATGATGATGATGGCATAGGTGATGACAACAGTGATGCTAATGCCGAGGCTGATGATAAAATGACAACAATGATGATGATAATGACATGCTTTGTCTTTACCTTTTTACGGTGGAGAAGGAGCAACTGGTCAAGTGGACGGCGCGAGTGTGTAGCCAGCCAAATTCTCCACCCCTTCCTGCCACGTCCCAAAAAGACTGCCACTGCCTCCAAGGACACCACCCTCACTCCCACACCTGCCACATGGTTGATGGCTGCCTCAACATCTTGCAGAGGTGTATGCCCACTCTCCTGCCCTCAATGAAAATTAGATGTATTATGAAGAGGTATTGTCTCTTCTAAGTACATGAGCCTTTTTCTAATTCGAATAAAACTGCCTTTGTTAGGTTCAGTCACTGCTAATACTGTAGTTTGAAGATCTGAATATACAGTAGGAAAGACAGTTCTTCTTTGTGTACATTAAAACTTAATGAAATTTCATGAACAGATCCCAGCTAATTCCATCACATCAGTACTGCATGGGATACCTCTAGCATATATCAAAACAGCCTTGTGTTACCAAACTGTGATATGTAAAGGTATGTCATGCTGTTTGCCGGGCTATGGGAAGGCCACTGGGTCTTAATGAATGGGCTGTTATGTATATGTACACGGAAATGAAAAAAAAGAGTAAAAAAAATCACATCATAGGCATGGTAAAAGTTAACTGCAAAGACTGCATAGCAAGACAATGTGAGGTACCAGGGGCTCTTAGGAGCTCCCCAACATCTCTTCCTTAGCCATTTACTTTGCATATTGAAGCTTAACCCACTGTGGGACAGGATGACACTTAAATATTTAATTCTAGTCACTGCCAACAATCTTTCAAGTGAAGGAGATCCTTGTCCAACACCTGGGTATAAAACTATCTCAATTAATCCTCACAGGGATTCTGGCTATCACCTCATGAATTATTCTTGCTGAAGGAGTTCCCTGCCCAAAAAAGGTTTAATAATTTACTGCCTTTTTATTATATCCTATACCTTTTTAATATCAAAACTCCACATGACAAACATAAATGATTATACTAATGCACAATACACAAGGTAAACTTGCAAAAGGAAGGTGTTGTGGCTCTCCTTAGTTTGAAAGTATATGGCTCCTAGTGAGACAACATGAATAACCTGGAGAAAGACACTATGAGTCTAAGATCTTAATGTACATGAGAGATAAAGAACTTCAACCAAAGTTGGGTTTCTGCCATTTACAAAGTCATTATAATCACTGCTAACTCTTGTGACTTGTATGGCTGATTGAATCACAGTACAGATTGCCAGACGCCTCAATCCCGTTTGGGGTGGCCACAAACAAATCGTCTCCAAGTCGCCCTGTCCCCCGCCATCTCACTGCCCTGCTCCCAACTCACACCCCCCTCTCTCATATACCTCTCCACCCCATCCCTCCATCTCATCCTCGGCCTCCCCCTCCCTCTTCCCCTTTCCACCTCACTCACATACAATCTCTTCGTCAGTCTTTCACCCTCCATCCTCTCCACATGGCCAAACCACCTCAGTGTGTTCTTCACAACGCTTCCTACCACATCCACATCCACACCACAACGCTCCTTTATATCCTCATTCGTCAGCCTGTCTCTCCATGTGACTCCACAGGCTCCTCTTAAATAACTCATTTCCACTGCTCTCACTCTTGACTTGTGTCCTTCCAACAACGTCCAAGCTTCACTTCCGTACGTTAGAGTTGGTATCACAATACTGTCATGTAGTAACTTTTTCACTTCCATGCTCACTTCCCTGTTTCTTATCACTGCTTTCAAAGAACCAGCAACCTTTCTTCCCTGCTGTACCTTTCCACGCACTTCACCCTCCAAACCTCCATCCTTGCTCATCACACTACCCAAGTACTTAAACGTACTCACATTTTCCAATTCCTCACCATCCAACCTCGCTGTACATTCACTGACTTCACCTCTCTCAAAGACCATCACTTTACTCTTCCCTACATTCACCTTTAGATTCCGTTTCTTACACACTCTCCCAAACTCATCCACCAAGCCTTGCAGCTCCCCTTCGTCTTCACTCAACAACACAGTATCATCTGCAAACAACAGTACAGGGAGTTTTTCATCCTTTCTTCTAAATCTTTTATGTCTCTGATATTCTCTCTTTTTATTCTTTTTTCCAATTCTTCTTCAAACTTTTTCATTGATTTTTTATCTGACTTGTAATATTCTCTTACTATCCATTCCGTATTTCTGAATTGTTTTTCGTTTCTTTGCTTTTATTTTTATATCCATTAAATTATGATCTGACAAATCAAAAAACTCTTTACCTTCGTCAATGTTCATACTTATATACTTATCATATAATTTATCATTGACCAATGTATAATCTATAGTGCTTTTTAGTTTTTCCCTACACCATGTAAATTCTCCTGTACATTTCTGACATGTGAAGAGAATGGAGAATGAAAGACTGACTAAGAGGGTGTATGTAGGTGAGGTGGAGGGAGGGAGAGGGAGAGGTAGACCGAGGATGAGGTGGAGGGATGGAGTTGAGAGGTATATGAGGGAGGGGGAGGGTAGTCAAATGGTGGGTGACAGAGCGACTTGGAGGCGTTTTGTCTGCAGCCACCCTTTGCGGGATTAGGGCGTCGGGCTATAGATAGATGGATAGATAGACATTTCTGATCTTCATTTAACATTATAAGCCTATATTTGTCCATCCAATCTAGTATCATCCTTCCATTATCATCTAATCTTTGTTCCCCTTTAAACCCTACATGCCCGTTATAATCTCCTGCTATCATTAATGGCTCTTCACTTCTCTCAATGATAGATTCTATTTCTTCCCTCATTGCTTTGTTTCTATTCTTATCATGTACAGCAAAATACACCACTATCAGTTTCATCTCCCAACCTCTTATTGAACATTTAGCATGTATCATATCAGTATTTTTAGTGTTTACATTACTGACTTCTATCCCTTGATTTCCCTTGTACAGAATCATTATCCCCCTCCCTTCTTTTCTTCTAAATCTCTCATATTTTCTACAACACATATATTTTGACTAAATATTATATTGCTAATTTTCTTTTGTGTTTCTGTTAGGCACACGAGGCCAAAGCTAACATTAGAAGGTTAATAAATATTAGTAAAACCTGTGGACTAGAAATAAATAAAGCAAAAAGTAAATTCATTATATTCAATATGAAGGAGAAACCAACAGAAATAGAGGGTATAGAAGTGGTAAATTCAATTAAGTATTTGGGGGTAACAGTAGTGGACTCTAAAGACTGCTTTAAAGGACATAAAGAAAACATCATTATGAAAGCACAAAGACTAGCAAACTTAACCTACTCTGTTATGGCTAGGAGCTGCAATAAAATTTTAATCGGTAAAACTTACTGGAAGAGCCTAGCACTCCCTGGAGTTCTGTATGCTGCAGGAGTAATTGATTTTAATAAAGAAGAAATAGACAAACTACAGAAAATAGAAAATGGGGTGTATAGAACAATGCTGGGAGGTAATATGAGCACTGCAGTAGGCTGCCTGAGGGGCAAAGTACGAGCCTCACTAATGGAAACAAAAATAGAGGGCAAAGTTTCAATATCTCTATCTATCTATCTATCTATTGCCAGACGCCTCAATCCCGTTTGGGGTGGCCACAAACAAATCGCCTCCAAGTCGCCCTGTCCCCCGCCATTTCACTGCCCTGCTCCCAACTCACACCCCCCTCTCTCATATACCTTTCCACCCCATCCCTCCATCT
Organism: Coenobita brevimanus; assembly: GCF_032717465.1. Classification (NCBI taxonomy): domain Eukaryota; kingdom Metazoa; phylum Arthropoda; class Malacostraca; order Decapoda; family Coenobitidae; genus Coenobita; species Coenobita brevimanus. Next base: position 95,601 of record NW_027643534.1, read on the forward strand.
CATCCTCGGCCTCCCCCTCCCTCTTCGCCCCTCCACCTCACTCATATACACTCTCTTCGTCAGTCTTTCACCCTCCATCCTCTCCACATGGCCAAACCACCTCAGTGTGTTCCTCATAACGCTTCCTATCACATCCACATCCACACCACAACGCTCCTTTATATCCTCATTCGTCAGCCTGTCTCTCCACGTGACTCCACAGGCTCCTCTCAAATAACTCATTTCCACTGCTCTCACTCTTGACTTGTGTCCTTCCAACAATGTCCAAGAGAAGAAATAATGCACTATTAATTGAAATTGTAGAAGAGCTGAGGGAACGCAAGAGTAAGTGGATGAGGGAATGTGAGAAGGCACTAAAAGATCTTGACCTAAATACAGAAGGGTTAAAAAATATAACAAAAGATGAACTAACCAGGAAAATATATGATGAGGACACAAAAAGGTGGGGAAAAGACATGGAAAATAAATCAAGCTTAGAAGTATATAAAAAATGGAAGAAAGAAATAGGTGGAGTAGATGAAATATATGATAATTCACCAGCCTCCATAATCCTGTTTAAATGCAGATCTAATACACTAAATTTAGCAAACAGAAATAGATTCAAGGGAACTGAGACAAATTGTCCAATGTGTAATGCAGAAACAAGACTTGATACATTTTTTATTAGACTGCACAGGATATATGGAAGAAAGAACACAACTGGTAGAATTACAACAGCCATATATAGAGGAAAGAAATAGTATACTTGGGAACCTCCTATTTAATACAAGTGGTATTGAAAAAAAGAAATTAATAATATTTAAATGCTGGAAAAAAAAGAGAAAGGAAAGTGAAGGAGCTCAGAAATTCAGGCGACTGATTATAGCTTACACGTAGTAAGAGAAGAGGAGGTGTGACCACAGAAAGACACAGAAGAAGGAGAAAAGAGAAAGAAGGAAATCGTTTAGAGGTGCCGTTGTAAAGGCAATACCTCAACAACATCACATCACATCACATACTATTATCATTTACTAATTGTTCTACTTCCTTACTTTTACATTTAGACAAACCTTGTATGTTAATAACCCTGAATAAAAATTCCCCCTCTTCACTGTTTATGTTCTCATTTCTCCGGTCCCGTCAGTTCTCATTATCATCTGTGTCCAATCTTACGATCTTCTATCTATCTATTGCCAGACGCCATAATCCCGTAAGGGGTGGTCATTTGACTTTGAGTTATTTGTTTTACGGGGAGGGGCACTAACCCTCCGCCAACCCACTTACTGACACATAGGGAGCACGTATGGTTTGGTTATATGGTTACCACCCAGGGTTGTAAATGGTTTCTTGGCATACAGGAAACCATTAGGCTTGTCACTCAATGTAAAGCCACCTGTAAAGGAAAGAAAAGCAGTAAGAAGTGACAGGAAAGATGGGAGAAATAGGAAGAGAGGAGGACAGGCACAGAAAAAGAAGGATAAATACTTCTTTAAATATTCTAGCACATACCTCTGTACCCTCTTTTTCTCTCTCTCTGGCCTCCCTATTATCACTTCCTAGCACATTGAACACAACTAAATTCTTCCTTCTCTTTTCCTTATCCTCCCTCTCTTCTAAATTTTCCATTACACTCTTAAGCACCTTCTCAGTAATATTAGTTACCAATTCTTTCATTTCTTTCTCCTTTTCCTCCCATCTTCCATAAATGGCATTCATCTTTTCCTGCAGCTCTATGTGCTTCTTCCACACCTCATCCAACTTCTCTTTCATCCCCACTGTACGTTCATCCTTTCCCTCTCTTTCATTCCAATCCTTCTTCATATATCATTCTCCTTCCCATCTCTTCCTGCTCCTCTCTCACTTTCTGTAGCTCTTCCTTCATAGCTTGGGTCTCTTCCCTCAGTTCTTCACATTGGTCCATGTTAATTTTTACCCTGGGTTTGCAGGCATTACAGATAAACATCATACCTTTATACCCTCTTCTTGCATGTGACATACTTCCCTCCTTTTTTCTTCCTCTTCTTCACTCCTTCTGCAGAGTTCCTTGTAATTCACTTTCCCAATAAATCCACATTTCTTGCAGTTCTTCTTCGTTGCTCCTCTACCTGTTATCTCCTCTCCTTCCATCTTTAATTTCCAAAAACAATAGTGCTTTGCCTCAGCCTCTCAGTCCTTCTTCTTCTTCTTCTTCTTGTGACCTCAGTCGCTTTGTATCGCTTCGTAGGTCCTCCTTCTCTTCTTGCTCCTTATCCTCTTCTCTTTTCTTGATCACACTTCAATTTTCGTTACCTTTTTTATATGTTTATTTACTGTCCTTCTTGCTGTTGCCTTTTCTTCCAACATTGTGTTAGAAATATTTTAGCAAACTTCATTATTCTCCCTGTTTCTTCCTTATCCCCATATAGTCCCAGTACTGTACAAATCCCCCCATCTTCTTCCTCAAGTCTTCTCTGCCATTCCTCCATTCCTATCACCGCTACTACTGATGCTATTAACTTCTCCCTTTGCTCTTTGTAGTTGTTGCATTCAACAATTAGGTGCTCTATTGTTTCTTTTATCCCCTCACAAAATTTGCAGTTCTTGTCCTGTTCCTCTCTATTTCTACCATTCACTTCCAGAGTACCTGTCCTAGCTTTAACTAACAGTCTACTTCCCCAGTCTCCTACATGCCAGTTTAGCCCTTCTGGTTTTTGCTTTCTTTTATACCATTTCAGAGTCACCTTTCCTGTTAACCCCACTTTCCATCTGTTCAATCCGTTCTCTTCAATCTTTTTCTTAATTTGTTTGCCTTCTATATGACTCCAAACCTCTGCCAGGTTTTCTCTCCTCTTCCATCTGTTAATTTCTCTCCCCCATGATGATCTTGCCCCTCTTTCCTCCAGCACCCTCTTAGCCCATCTTTCCACACTGAGTTTTTCTATTTTCTTTGTGAACCCCAATTTTCCTTTCACAATTCTTTCTTTGAATGTGCTCCAGCCCATGTCTCCCCTTATGGCTTCTACTGCCGTACATCTACCCACTATGTTTTGTACTTTTTCCAGTTTCATGATATCTCCATCTCGGTAGTTTGTTATTTCCGATCCATAGAGACAATAAGGCACTGCTATTCCTTTCCACAGACTCTTACCCACGTTATACTTGTTAATCACTCTACACCCTCCATTTATAATCATGCCTGCCATCTTCCGAGCTTTCCCTTCATTAATCTTTCTTTGTTTCTCCCCTCCTATTCCTTCCTTACTCACTTCTATACCTAAGTACGTATATTTATCTACTATTTCCATTACGTTGTTCCCCATCACCCACTGGTTCTTCTCCCTGTTATTAAATTCCATCACCTTGCATTTTCCTGCACTGAATCTTAGGTTCCATTCCCTCCCAAATCTGTCAGCTATTTCCATAAGGTCTTCCGTGTCTTTCCTGTTTTCCGCCAAGAGTACTACATCATCTGCATAAGCCAGGCATCCTAATTTCCAACCTCCAATCCTCACTCCTTTGCCTGATTTTCTGATTCTTACTAAAAGTTCTTCCAAGTAAATGTTGAACAACGTAGGGGACAACACACAGCCTTGACGCACCCTGATGTTATTGTTAACCCATCCTGTGCTTATATTTCCTATTGTGAATTTCACCTTATTTTGTTCATACCATCTCTTTATTATTTCCACTATCTTGCCATCCACCCCAATATGTCTCAATAGTTTCAACAATTTACATCTATCAACTGTATCGTAAGCTTTTTCAAAGTCTAGAAATACTAGGTATAACTCTTTTCCTTGCTCCTTGTTCCTCTCTATGATTTCTTTCATTACAAAAACATTTTCAAGGCCTCCCCTACCCTTCCTGAACCCACTCTGTTCCTCGCCCCATATTTTGTACTGTTCTGCCCATGATATTAGTTTTTCATTTATTATCATCCCAAACACCTTAGCTAATACATTCATGACACTAATGGGCCTATAGTTTCCAATTTCCTCCTTAGCTTTTCCTCCACCCTTATGTATAAGTGTCACCCTACTTCTTTTCCAGTCCTGTGGTACCTCCCCTTCCTCCAGGATACGATTAAACAGATTTGTCAATGCCTTTGTCAATTTTTCCCCACCATATTTAATAAGTTCACTGAAAGCAGTGATGAGAAATAGGGAGGTGAGTATGGAAGTTAAGAAGTCACTGCATGATGGTATTGTGATCCCTACCCTGACGTATGGAAGCGAGGCGTGGACCTTGCAAGAGGGGAACAAGTCAAGAGTGAGAGCAGTGGAAATGAGTTACTTGAGAGGAGCATGTGGAGTGACGTGGAGGGACAGGTTGACAAATGAAGAAGTGAAGGAATGTTGTGGGGTAGATGTGGATGTGGTTGAGAAGATTAGGAGAAATACACTGAGGTGGTTTGGACATGTGGAGAGAATGGAGAATGAAAGACTGACTAAGAGGGTGTATGTAGGTGAGGTGGAGGGAGGGAGAGGAGGGGTAGACAATGGATGTGGTGAGTGTTGGAGTTGAGAGGTATTTGTGGGAGTGGGGGTGAGTTGGGGGAGGGGAGTCAAATGGTGGGTGACAGAGTGACTTGGAGGCGTTTTGTCTGCGGCCACCCTTTGCGAGATTAGGGCGTCGGGCTATAGATAGATAGACCTATTATTCCATCTGTTCCTCCTGTCTTTCCATTCTTGATTGCTTTAACAGCCTTTTCTACATCTTTTCTTTCTATCCTTACATTCCCCATTTCTTTGCTATCGCTATATATCCAAATATTCTCTGTGGATTCTTCCTCATTGTCTTTTAGCATTACTTTCTTCCAGTATCCTTCTACAATGGATCTAATTTCTTCCTCATTTTCTGTTTCTTTACCCTTTATTTTTAACTTAATACACTGTTCTACATCCCTTTCTCCAAGGTTTCTCTTCAACCTTTTCCACCCTTCTCTTTCTCTTTCCCTTCAGGGCATATCATTTAGTTTTTGAGCTTGTTCTTCTTCCCACTTTCCTATTTTTCTACTGATTATTATCTTTGCTGTCTGTTTTGCCTCTGTGTATCTTTTCCATGCTCTTTCCCAGTCCTGTCTATATTGTTCTCCATGTTTTTTTATCATTTTTCCCCATTTTCTCTGTACCCTGTTTTCCCTCTTCCTGTCTTCAATTGCTAGTTCTACTTCCCTGTCCCACCAGCCTTTTAATCTTGTCGTTGCTATCTTCAATTTTTTTGTTCCTATTGTCCCTCTTGCCTCCTGAATTATGGTCTTTTTAATGTCTTTTTCCCAATCATTAATAGACCTTCCTCTCTTCTCTTCCTCACGTATCTGGTCATCTAGATTCTGACTGTATTTCTGCCAATTCGCATTAGCTATATCCCATTTCTTTCTCCATTGTGTCTTTTTTATTTCTTTTCGCCTATTTGTCTTTCCATATGTAATTCCAATCATTATATGGTCAGAAATGTCAACATTCTCATTTTTCCATATCTTGCATCCATATGTCTCAACCTCATGACTTATTATTATATAATCAATTGCTGATTTTATACCTCTGTCACTCCATGTTACTGGGTCTTCCAGCTCCCAGTTCTTTATCTTAAGCTGGGTCTTTTCTGTGAAGTCCAATGCCATCTGTCCGTTCTTGTTCACCCTCTCATTATTTAAACCAATATGGGCATTCAGGTCCCCCATTATTATCCACTTATTGTTTGCCACTTGTTTCTTTATCTCCAGCAGTACTTCATACAACTTTTTATTTTCTTCATAGTTTTCTTTTCCTTCCACTCCCATGTAAACTATCGTCACCCACCATTCTTCTTTCAGGTCAGTAATCTTTACAGTTAAAATGTCACCTTCAACAAACTTCAACAAACAAGGAAAGTGGGAAACAGTGGAGTATTATAGGACAGATGAGATATCACTACAACAGTATGCAAATAGAGTGGAAGAAAAACTTAATGAAGTCAGAGTTTCCAATATAACACAGATGAATACATTAATAGAAGAAGCTGCCAGCGAAACACTAAAAACAAGATATAGAAGAAAGGTAATTGAAAGGGAAAATAAAATAAGGGAGCCTGTTTGGATGAACAATGAAATAAGAAAGGAAATAAAAGAGAGGAAAAGATTGAATAGGCAAAAAAGAAACATACAAAATCAGGATGAAAGAGACAGAATATATGAGCTCTATAGGGAACAAAAACAGAAGGTGCAAATCCTCATTAGAAAGGAGATGTTTAAACATGAACAAAAGCTCACAAAAGAAATAAAAGAAAGCAATGAAAAGGGTAAAAAATTGTGGGAGGCTGTTAATAAACTAAGAGGTATAGACAAAAAATTAGACAAGTTAGCAATATACAGCAAAGAAGGTAACAAACTAAATGATATACAGGCTAGTGAGGAAATAATAAAATTTTGGGACAAAATCTATAAAAAGCATTAAAACAACATAAATGAAGCATGGAATAGTGACACAAGGCAAGAATACATTAACAAGCTGGACTTAGAAAGTAATCTGAATGTAATGAATATAGATATACCAATAGGACACAATATAGAGAGAACATATGAATTCCCTCCTAGTATAAGAGAACATATGGACATGTGCTGCAAAGTACAAAGCAAAATAAAACCCATGGAATATCCAAATATTACGCAAGACCAAGTAAAACATTGCATACAAAAGCTAAAAAACAGAAAAGCCCCAGGACCAGATCAAAAGAAGCCTGAACTCTACAAAGTCCTGATAAAAAGTGAGCAGTGTATAGAAAGCCTTACAAACTGCTTTCAGCACATTATAGATGATGGGACAGAAGTTAAGGAATGGGTATGGTCAAATACAAAAATGATAGAGAAAACAACTAAACCTACATCAGACCAGCTCAGACCAATAGCGTTGACCAATATTTCGTACAAAATATGTATGTCACTGATAGGAAACTTTGTGGATAGCCATATCACCATAAATAACGAGGCTAAAGAAACACAAGCAGGCTTCACAAAGGGAGCTAAAATAGAAGACAACTTATTAACCTTACAATACTGCATAGAGGATAGCTACCAGAAGGGAAAACCTCTTATAATAATATCCATTGATTACTCAAAGGCATTTGACTCAATTAAAAGAGAGAAAATAGTACAGGCACTAATGCGATACAAGGTACACCCAAAGATAATAGATACCATTGTTAACATATATAAAGAAGACAAAACAAAAATAAAAGTAGGTGATTCTGAAATAGAAATGGACATAACTAGCGGGATTAGACAAGGCTGCACAGGTTCAACAATATTATTCAAATTAATAACCAACCTGATAATAGAAAAATTGGAAGGACAAAATATTGGATTAATCAATGAGAAACTGAAAATAGGAGTACTATTCTTTGCTGATGATGGACTCCTAATGGCACACTCGATAGAAGATGCAAAAGACAGCCTAAAAACAGTAATAGAATATAGTCAAGAATGTGGTCTAAACATAAATAGAACCAAAAGTAATATCATCATCCATAATATGAAAAACCAGCCAGATGAAATAGAAGGGATAAAAGTAACTGATAATATAAAGTACCTTGGATTACAGATAGATAACAAAAGAAACTACTTCAAAACACAGAAGGAAATGATGGCACAGAAAGCTCAAAAGATGGCAAATATTACATACTCGGTAATAGCAAGGAGTTGTAATAAAGTCATGATAGGTCAAACCTACTGGAAAAATGTAGCCGTACCTACAATACTTCATGGGTCAAATATCATAAATTACACGGAAGCAGAAATTGAAAAGCTACAAAGGATAGAGAACGGAGTATACAGACAAATATTAGGAGCACCCAAGTATGCAGCAAACTGCACACTAAGGGGAGAGATTGGAGCATCATTAGTTAAACGAAGAATAATCACAGGTAGATTAGAGTACACCAGGGGTATTCTTCAGGGCAAAAATGAATTACTAAAAACTATACTAGAAATGATGAATATACAGAATATGAACTGGATGAAGGAAACCAGTAAGTACAAGGAATTAATAGGAATAGCTGACAGAGAATTAATGATTATGACAAAAAGCAGACTAAAGGAGAAAACAATGAATTGGGACACACAGAAATGGAAGGAGGAAGTATCTAGGAAAACAAGCCTGAAGATATATAAAGAATGGAAAGAGAATATCAGAGAAGAACAAGTATATGATAACAGACCAGCATCAACAATCTTCTATAGAGCAAGAACAAACTGCCTGCCATTATTCGATAGAAAGAGACATGAAAATGGAAATACAGAGTGCAGATTATGCAGTGCAGAAAAAGAAAATCTGGAACATTTTATGCTCGAGTGCACAGTGTACAATGAACAGAGATTGAATGCTGTGGAGTTACAAAAACCCTACATTGAAAATAAAGAAGAAATAATTGGAAATTTTTTATTTAGTAACATAAACATTGAACAGAAAAAAAGTATCCTATATAACCTCTGGGAAATAAGAAAAAAGAAATTAATGGAGCAAAACACAACGTAGTGAATGATTGAAAAGGAATAGAGTTCAGGAGGTGCCGTTGAAAAGGCATTACCTACGACAATCATCTGATCTGATCTGATCTATCTCCCTCAGCACTTCTATAAGTCCATTACCTCCCCCTTCCACTACAACATAGTCATCTGGCTCTATTTCCTTAAGATGCTCATTCACAATCTCTTTAATATCATTTATGCCTGCTCCTCCCTCTGTTCTGTCCATAATTCTATAATAACCATCTGTTAAAAAATGGATCTCCCTGCCTACTCCTTTCAGGATGCTGTCTCCAAACAACCACAACTTTCTCTTTAGCTTACCGGTTGTTGGGTATCCTCTTCTTTCTCCTCTGGCTCTTCTTTTTGATAGATATCTTCCTCTTTTCTTGCATAGGAATGGTCATGCTCTCCTTCCCTCTCCTTCTATTGCCCACCATGACTTCTCTTCTCTGGTACCGTAGGCCACTAGCAATCACAATTTCTGGGGTCTCAGCATCCTCTTCAGTTTCCTCCTTATCCTTCACTTTATCACCCCTTTCCTTTTTCCACTTCCCTCTTACACTCTCTAGTCGTTGCTGAACAGTCTTACTTCTGGGAACAGCAGTAACAGTCTTTTGGCACTCAATATCCTGTACATAACACTCCTCGCTCCTACTGTTTGCATCGGATGCTGGACTCCACATGACGCACGCTTCGCTGGGTGAGTTCTATTTACGTCGCTTAAAGCAACATGATGTGTGTTTACATTTTATCCATTTTATCGACATTCGTAAAGAATCATAATATATGATCAAATAGATGTTGTTTATATATATATGAAAAGTAGTTTTTCATTTTTAAACTACTTACTGATACTCTAAGGCTTTCTAATGGTAATTTATTAAATATATTAAGCAGAGTGGAATCTTAAGCAGCTGCTGTTTGCAGATGATATTGCACTGGTGGCTGATTCAGAGGAGAGATTAAGACAGTAGGTAGAGGAGTTTGGAAGGGTGTGTGAAAGGAGGAAATTGAAAGTAAATGAGAATAAGAGTAAAGTGATGAAGTGTACGAGGTTGGTAGATGGTAGGGGGATGAATATAGTTTTGAATGGTGAGTTGCTTGAGGAGGTGGAGTGTTTTAAATATTTAGGGTCGCATGTTGCTATGGATCGAAGAATAGATGCAGAAGTGAAGTTTAGAATAAATGAAGTAGGAAAGGTGCTGGGAGGAATGAAAAAAAGTGTTTAGATGTCGTTCGCTTAGAATGGATGTAAAGAGAAGGCTGTATGAGGGTGTTGGGGTACCGATTGCGTTATATGGGGCTGAAACATGGAATATGGGTGTAGCAGAGAGGAAAAGTTTGAATGTAATGGAGATGAGGTGTCTGAGGAGTATGTGTGGAGTGACGCGTATGGATCGGGTGCGAAATGATGAAGTGCGAAGGAGAACTGGAGTTGTTCGGGAGATGGCTGGTAGAGTTGATTAGAGGGTGTTGCGATGGTTTGGGCATATGGAGAGGATGGATAATGAGCGATTGGTGAAAAAGATAACTAGATCTGATGTGAGAGGTGTAAGGCTGAGAGGGAGACCACGAATAGGATGGATGGACAGTGTGATCAGAGCGCTGGATGCGAGAGGGATGTTTGTTGAGCAAGGAAGAGTGGCTGTGCGTGACAGAAATAAATGGAGAGAAATTGTGAATGAATATATGATGACGCAGCCCTGAGGGGATATTTTCCCGCATTTGGTCTGATCAGCTAGTCAGGTCAGGTGCGAGTAAAGAGATGGGTCTATTATAATGTGGCAGGGGTAAACCAGCTCTGCCGTCGGGCCCTGCTGCGGATGTCACTGATTGCACTGCGCAGTTGACCCATGTGTGGTGTGGTGCGGTGAGGATCTGTCCCTTCTCCCCTTTGGGGCTAAGATGCGAATGACTGTGTTTGAATGGATGAGTAAATGGGGAGTGTGTCGTCCTGTCTCGGCTACCTCCCTTTCCTTGGGGGAAGCAGCCTAGGTATATAGATAGATAGATAGATTCTTTGTGCTGGTAACACTTCATGGTAGGAGCGAAATTACTACTACGAGTCCTCCTAGGAGGAACTTTTAGAAGCAACTCTCATCTACAACCACATTTAGTAATAATTTTAGAAGTACTCCTAGAAGTTTTTATTAATACCGGCCCTGATCTACACAAGCTCTTCCCTTCCTAAAGCCTCCCTGTTCTTCTCCAACTAATTCCTCTGTTCTTTCTCTAACTCACACATCTTATATCTGCATACACATGCAGTAATACACACATGGGCACACATGTTGTAGTCATATGATGGGTAATCTAATAATAACGGTGATAAGATGATGATGATGATGATGATGATGATGATGATGATGATGATGAGCCAAGATGATGTGTGGGATACTGAGAGGATCTTATGGGTAGTGTAAACGCACCTAAATACTTACTAAGATTATTTCATTCAGCTGAGATATATTCTGGCAGTCAGATGTTAATATGCATGTCATAATAAAAAAATATATATATATATATTAATATCTTGAGACTCGGTGGCAGATATAATTAAAAAGGCGCATCTTACGTAGAGGTTAATGGATGATGATGCTATAAGCGATCATTTTCGACAGGTTTTACTCTAGATAATTAAAATCGTCTGACAGTAATATGAACAGAGGCAAAGAGACGTTCTCAAAGTGAAGTGGTTAATGTATAGATAATGATAATGTTTAAGTATATAACACATAAGTGAAAAGAGTATAGTTAAAATGAAATATACAGTAAAGCAAATGTTACCGAGCATGATTGAAATGAGTCTTCTGTCTCTAACTGGAACTCTGTGAACCCTTGAAGCTCCGAATCCCATCAGTCACCCTCTAACCGAGAAAGGCGTAGTACGCAGGTGTTGTGTGTACAGTATATTAACTCAGTGATAGGATTATAGTGTGTAAACAGCTTCCCCGTCTTCTTGAGGTACAGAAGGGTAAGCGAGGATACTGTTCATTCGTTCTTTGATAGCTACGAGTTCTCGCCGCTGCGCCAAATCGTCTGTATTAATCTGAAAAAGTAAAGATACGCTGTGGTGTTGATGTGGATGCGCTGGAGGGTGTTGGGAGAGGTACCTTGAGATGGTTTGGCCATGTGCAATGAAGACTGAGAGATTACCTATAGTTCTTCCACCTTAACTTGGCCCAGGTTTTCGTCCCTTTGTAGCTTATTTCATGTAGCTCAGTGGCAGGAAAATATAATACAGTACTACGGTTCTACGTACGTTCCTACCATGATCTATCTATCTATCTATTGCCAGACGCCATAATCCCGTAATGGGTGGCCATTTGACTTTGAGTTATTTGTTTTACGGAGAGGGGCACTAACCCTCCACCAACCCATTTGTTCACACGTAGGGAGCACGTATGGTTTGGTTACATGGTTACCACCCAGCGTTGTAAATGGTTTCTTGGCTTACAGGAAACCATTTGGCTTGTCACTCAATGTAAAGCCACCTGTAAAGGAAAGAAAAGCAATAAGAAGTGACAGGAAAGATGCGAGAAATAGGAAGAGAGGAGGGGAGGCACAGAAAAAGAATGATAAAGGCTAAGGAAGAAGTAGGCAGCACTACATCAAGTGAGTGGATGATGGTCGCCACCACCTACCACCACCTACCATGATGCTTGTTATTTATTTATTTATTTTACGCGTCGTATTCTGGTATTCGTATTGCTACAGCTCAGAACTGAAGACAGAGACAGTAATATTAGGACAAGTTAGAGTGAAAGGAGTATAAGAGAGTGTATGTGAGTTAGGTGGAGAGACGAGTAGTGGGAGACCGAGAATAATGAGGTGGAGGGATGCGGTGGAGAGGTATATGAACGATGCTGGTGTGAGTTGAAGGAGAGGCAGCCTGATGATGCATGACAGGGTAACATGGAGGCGGTTTGTTTGTGGTCACCCCTCCAGAGATTAGTTTTAGATATAAGAAAGAGCACCGAGATATAAATACATCCATAGTAGCGAGTCAATTGATTTTTCTTTTCTGTTGCTCTGTAAGGTCTTCTCTCAGCTTAACATAATCCCTGGAGTTTTTGATTGAATATATATCTTTATTAATCTATGCTACGTTCAGTGTAGGGTCGGACCTTACAGTCGGAGGGAGAGTGATAGCCAGAATTAACTTCCATGCTGACGAGGTGCCAGTGGGAGATGGGTGTCCGTAGGAGGGATGATGCATATGAAAGTGGAGAAATATGAGGGAGAGTGAAAGGCAGAATTAACTACCACATGCTGGCAAAGTACATCTGGGAATGGGATGGGTGTGTAGGGAGTGTGATGTTTGTGAAAGTGGAAATATTGTAAAGTATTGGTTATGTTTATGTGTCAGAGTGTGTGTATGTCATTGGTAGAAGTAATATGGTGTGAATATATGTAAGTATATATTATCTTTATTGATAGACAGTGGGTGATTCTGTACTTAGGAAATAAGAGGCTTTACGAAATGTTGATATACATATTTAGACACCACGTTATGGAGATGGTTTGTGTAATATCCTACAGAGACACACAGCCACACCTCCATACACAGGCACACCTTCATACACAGCCACACCTCCACACACACACACACACACACACACACACACACACACACACACACACACACACACACACCAACCCTGGAATATGCATCAGTAGTCTGGAGTCCTCATCTCAAAAAACACATAGACAAGATTGAAAAAGTTCAAAGGGCCGCTACAAGATGGGTACCAAGCTTAAGGGATCTAAGCTACGAAGAAAGACTAAATAAACTGAATCTACCAACACTACAGGAGAGAAGGAAAAGAGGTGACATGATAATGCTATATAAGTGCATATCAGGGAAGAAGAAAATAGACATAAATGATTACTTAACATATGGAGAAGCATCAGCAAGAGGACACTGCAAAAAACTGCATAAGAAGAGAGGTGATAAAGACGTAAGGAAATTCAGTTTCCCAAACAGAGCAATTGATCAATGGAATGCACTACCGAATGAAATAGTGTGTGCCAAAACAATTCACAAATTTAAGGATATGTACGATAAATATGGTTTAAGACACGGGACAGTACGAGCTTGACTCATTCCTGTAAAGATACAATTAGGTAAGAACACACACACACACACACACACACACACACACACACACACACACACACACACACACAGCCTCTTCCCTTCAGTAGAGCTTCACCCATCTTAGGAGAAATCTCTAGACGCTGGCAGGAGTAGAGGAGACTGTTGACAACCCAGTTACCCTGAGCCAATTATAATCATCAGGTTGTACCAGTTAAATAATAATAATAATAATAATAATAATAATAATGATAATAAGAAGGTGTCATGATGTTGAATAAGTAAAGAATTTTCACATAAAACCATCACTGATATTATGCACCTGTACTGATGGATGAGTAAATGGGGAGTGTGTCGTCCTGTCTCGGCTACCTCCCTTTCCTTGGGGGAAGCAGCCTAGGTATATAGATAGATAGACAGACTGATGTGTTGATTTTACCTGTGTGATATCTTAATTAGGAACTCAAAATGTGGCATGCAGGCTAATAAATCTGATCCCTGCTAGTCTTACATTAGTGACCGTCAAAAACTGAGGTCTTTAATTCTCCTTTGGTCTCATAGTTTTAAGATTAAGGACTAAATTAAGACGAAGTATTGAAGGAGTCTGTATTATTTCTGTGTATTTTTTTTTTCATGCAAGGAAGAATGAACCCAAGGCCATTTTTCCTGGATACCTCTATGACAGGTTTCCCTCATTTATTTATACAGTTTTCTTATCTTTTTTATTTTCATTACCATTTTCCTGATGTTCTCTGCGTGTTCCTCTCCGCCAAATTCCTAACAGTAAGTGCCAGCAATACAATATACTAACACTATTTCATTTTTCAGAGAGAAGGAACCAAAGGCTGAACACCAACGCAAGATAGTCAAACAAGCAAGCCAACGTCAAGACCATGCTGTACCTGGACACACAGCGTTAGAAAAATGGAGGTCGAAGGCAGGGGGAGATGCACACCAGAATTTTGGCAATGCAGGTGAGTGATTACAAGACACGTAGTATTTTTCCACATCATTTCATCAACTCCCCCACCTCTCTCTTTCTCTCTCTCACACACACACACACACACACACACACACACACACACACACACACACACACACACACATTACATTAACCCTTCCACTACAGTGAGGAGATGGAAGGAGCACTTTGAGGATTTGTTGAATGTAGAGGGTGACAACAGTGCGAGTATAAGTGGTTGGGGAATGGCTGGGAGAAGGAGAGATGAGAGGAGGGAGGAAGAGATCAGTAGGGCGGAAGTAGTGGAAGCAATGAAGAAGATCAGTACCTACAGTAAGATATTCACGGAAGAGATAGGCGCAGCGTGTGAGGTGGTTTGTGGAGTGAGGAGGAGATGCAAGGATGTGCAAGGGACAGCATGGTGGAATGATGAGGTGAAACGAGCCGTGGAACAAAAGAAGAAGGCATATAGTGAATGGTTAGCGAGGAGAGGTAGGGGAGAAGATGAGAGAGAGAAGAGAGAGATATATGTGAGCAGGAGAAGGGACGTGAAGAGACTGGTAGTAGTAGTAATTGATTTCCTCCCCCCCTGTTAGAGAAGGTGGGGGGGGCTGGGCCACCTCGTAGCCCAGTGCGGTAATGTTCGTTTAGTAGTTACATCGGAGGGGGTTTTGACTTAACTAGGTTGATTAAAAGATGCGGGGTGTTGGATGTGGCGTTATGGATGATGGATGTGGCTGTGTTGCTTAGTGTTTGAACAGGTGTGGCGAGAGGGGAGGTGGGTGTTATATCGGGGTCTGGGTAAGCGGCGCCACCTCTGATGGTGGCTGTTGCTCTGCATTTAATTATGTAGTGTAACAGGGGGAAGGGGGCGTCTGTTCTGCAGTAGCTGCAGATTGTGTTTCTGATGTTATTGATTACTAGATCGCGTGATAAGTAGCCGAGGCGGAGGCGGTGTATGTAGGTGAGAAGTCTGTTGGGTGTACGAGTGTGGGTAGCGGTATTTGTTTATATTTTGTTGCACTGGCGTACCAGATGGCGGAAGTGGAGCCTTGGTTGACATGGTATTCATGTTCTTGTTTTGTGAGAGTGGGTGTTATCGTTTTTATGTCGTGTTTTGTTTGTGTTATGGTCGGTGGTATGTGTATATCTATCTGTGGGTGCGTAAGGGCGTGTTTGGCTGCACGGTCTGCTCGTTCGTTGCCGTGTATGTTTACATGGCTGGGGATCCAGTGTATCGTGATTGTTCTGCCTGATTGTGCGATGTTGTGTGCTGTGTTGTTTATTGTGGAGATGATGTGTCTGTTGTTGCGGTGTTTATGTTTGCGTAGTGTTTGTATGGCGGAGAGAGAGTCTGTGTGTATGTTTATGTGCGTCTGTGTATTTCTTGTGTTAGCGTCTGACAGCGCCTCCGCAATGGCTACTAGTTCTGCTTGCAGGGTGGATGCTCCGTCAGAGATTCTTGCAGCGAATTCTTTTTCATTGCTGATGAATGCAGCTGCAGCTTTCGGTTGTTCTACAGAACCATCTGTATAGTAGTTTACTGTGTTTCGGTCTGTGATTGTCGCAATTCTTTCTAGCGCTTCTTGGCGTAGTAGTTGTGGGAGTGTGGTTTTTTTCCCTGTGATTTTTGGGGAGAGGAGTCTGTATGGTGGGGGGGTCCATGGGGGAGGTTCTTTATATTCCGGTATCGGGGTGTCGGGCTGTTGTGTGATTTTGTTTGTGGCGTTGTATTTCCTAATGGCCCGAATTGTGCAGTGTGTCCAGCTTTTATTTAGGAGAGTGGGGTGTCTGATCAGTTCTGCTTTGATTTGTTTTATAGGGGTAAGGTCTGAAGCACTGTGAGCTAGCTTAGCAGCTATGCATACTACTCGTGCTTGTATTCTGTTTTGTAATGATTCGGTAGCGCACTCCATGTGTAGGTTGACGAGACGAGTCCAAGATGGGGCGTTTGTTATCGCACGTAGTGCATTATTCTGGATTACCTCTAACTTTTCTGTTAGGTGTGATTCTATGGTTATTAGTGCAGGGTCGGCGTAGTCTACTAGGGAACGGATAGCTTGGATGTAGAAGAGTCTTAGTACTCGATGTGTTGCTCCCATTCCTCTGCCAGCTAACGCTCTGAGTGCGTTTGTTCTTATTTTTGTTCTTTCCCTGAGGTAGCTTATTTCTTGTCTGAATCTGAGGTTGGTATCTAGCCAGACTCCTAGGTACATGTGGGTGGTGACGTAGTCGATAGGTGTGGTATCGAGGTATAGTTGTTGTTGTGGTGTGTTCATACCGAAGGGGAGTGCTTTGGTTTTGTTTATGTTTATTTTAAAGCCAAGGTTTTTGCAGGCGGAATTTAAGCGTGTCAAGGCGGTTTAGGCTTTAGTGTGATAGGGGCCCTTGTTTATGATGATTGCTAGGTCGTCTGCGTAAGTGAATAATTTGACGTTGGGGCCTAGGTCTATTTCTAGGAGGCGTTCAATTAGTGTGTTAAAGAGGGTGGGGCTGATTATACTTCCCTGAGGGGTGCCGTTGGTGTGTTTATGGAGTGATGATGTGGTGCCGTGGAAACGCACCATCGCTTCTCTGTTTGTGAAGAAGTTTTCTATCCACTGTAGGAGCTTGCCTCCTATTCCTTTGCGGGCTAGGGCATCTAGTATTGATTCGGGGCAGGCTAGTTCGAAAGCCTTCTCTAAGTCTATAAAAATAGCTAGCCCCCTCCTTCCTCTCAGTTCGGTGAGTAGTGTTGCGAGGCATTCGCTCGTTCCCCTGCCGCTGGTGTAGGCGAATATATGATTGTGGGGTGTGGGTGTGCACCACTGTAGTCGTCGTAAAATCATTCTTTCAGCTGTTTTGCTGAGACAGCTTAGTAGGGAGATGGGCCTGTATGAGCCTGGGTTTTGGGGTTTTGACACGGGGGTGATGAGTGCCTGTTTCCAAGTTGTTGGGAGTTGTCCTGCTTCCCAGGAATGGTTAATTAGGTTCAGTATGGCGGCTTTTGCAATGGGGCCTGCGTGTCTTATCATAGAGTAAGTGATGCCATCCTTACCAGGGGCAGTGTCTTGGCTTGTTTTCAGTGCATTTTCAAGTTCGTTCATTGTGAATGGGCAGTCGGCTGGATGCTCTTTTTGCTTCTCCCTGTTAATTAGGTGTCTTCTTTCATTATGCAGTAATTCCTGGCGCCGTCTTGTGGCATCTGGGAGATGTCTTGGGGAAGTGTTGTTTGCAAAGTTTAGTGCTATTCTTTCAGCTTCTTCTTGTGGGTTGGGGTGGGATGTGGGTCTGTTGGGGGTTGATCCTGACACTGCTCTGAGTTTTTTCCATAATGCCCCAGTGCTGCTGCCTGCATTAAGGGAACTGCACCATTCTAACCACTTTTTTTCCTTGATTTTCTTCATTTCTTCTCTTACCAGTCGGACTGTCGTTCGTAAGTGTTGCAGTCCTTCAGGGGTTCTGTTTTTCCTGTATATTTTCTTTGCTTGGTTTTGTCTGTGGTTTAGTTCCTTGACTCTATCGTTGTAAAACCACCAGTCCTTGTGGTTGAGTCTTTTGTGTGTTGTTTTAGGGATGGCAGCTAGTGCGGCGTCTTGTATGGCTGTTGTTATTTGTTTTTCATGTGCTTGGAGATCAAGTGAGTGTTGCAGTGAGGCTGTGAGTTGTTCCAGA
The DNA here is from genome assembly GCF_032717465.1 of Coenobita brevimanus. NCBI lineage: Eukaryota > Metazoa > Arthropoda > Malacostraca > Decapoda > Coenobitidae > Coenobita > Coenobita brevimanus. Next base: position 113,775 of record NW_027643534.1, read on the forward strand.
GTATCTGTGTATAGTTGCCAGTTAGCTTTTTTTGTATTGAACCGTGGGGGTGAGCCTGGTGGTTTGGGTAGAGGGGGTAAATTAGCTTTTATTGATATGGCATGGTGGTCAGACATTAGAATTGGGTGGGTGTTCCACTGGGTTAGGGGAGCCAGATTGGTTGATATGAATGCGAGGTCAAGGCGGCCTCCTTGTATATGGGTTGGGGTGTCGGCTTTATTTAGAAGGGTGACTGTGTTAGTTTCGTTCAGGAGTTCTGCAATGTGTCTCCCTGCTTGGTTGGTGTTGCTAGGGGAGCCGAGGAGGGGGTGATGGGCGTTCATATCTCCTACTATGAGTGTTGGCTGTGTGTCTGCATTAGCAACGAGTTCTGTGAGGTCAAGGTCTGCGTTATGCTTGCGGTATACGTTGTAGATGTGGAGATTGCAGTTCTGCAGTGATATGGAAATTCCCTGTGCCTCTACCCCGTCACCACAATGTGGCATGGGTACTATGGGTGTTGTGGGTATGTGGTTTCTTATAAATATTGCGAGGCCTTGGGGCCCGTTACGTGCTGAGGGGAGGAAGAGGGGGGTGAAGCCTCTCAATCTGCAGTTTCGGTTTTGGGGCAGGAGGGTTTCTTGTAGTATGACGACATCTGTTTTGTCTGTGTGGACTGCTTCCTCGAGTTCTGCTTGTTTACCCCTGATTCCGCAGATATTCCACTGGAGGAACTTGATGTTGTTGGTATTGGGGTTATGCTGTTGAGTAAGTCCCAGGACATTTTATAGAACTTGTCTTGTCGGTTCCCCTCGTGTTTCGCAGCGTGTGGCTGTTTCCACCTGGCTGTGTTTTAGGATTGGTTCTAGTGGCTGGAATTGGTTGTAGCCCATCAGTATGACTTTGCGTGTTGCGAGGTCGGGGTTTAATTCCTTTATGATTGCAGGGTAGCCTGCTACTGTTTTGCAATACTTCAGGGTCTCGTACGTGTCTTGGTCGTGTGGTGTTAAGATCATACTGTAGTCTCGTCTCGTTGTGGTGTGGAATTTTAGGTTGGGGTGTTCCTCTTCTAGTTGCATGACTAGGTCCATTGTTGTGGCGAAGGCCTCCTGCTTTGGTATCAAGAAGGGTGGTAGGTTTGTAGTGGGGCGTGGGGCAGTCTTTACAGAGACAGCTGGAGTTCTTCTGGGTTGGATGTTTGGAGGTCGTGCTGCAGGGGGTTGTCGTTTCCCTGATTTAAGGGGGCTGGCAGAGTTAGTGAGTCATTGCTGCTGTCATTGCTTCGTTTCTGGTTTTTGTTGTTCTTTTTCTTGTTTGTGACGACGGTGAAGTTTTCGTCTTCATCTGGTGCTGTATTGGAGTTGTCTGCCTCTTGCTCATCTATTTGTGCTGTGCAGTCTTGGGCGTGTCGTTGGTGTCACTGGCGTGAAGTGGAGATTGGCTTCTGTAAGATCAGATTCTGGCGGTGGTGGAGTGCTGTCCATTTCACTTGAATTTTCGGTGGGTGGAGTCAGCTGGTTTTTCTTCTGCGAGTTGTCCTGTTGCACAGGTACTTGCTGCTCCTGGTGTGTGTTCCTTGGGGCTGGGGTCTCTTGGTCTTTTGTTTAGGCCAGCTAGTTTAGTCATGTTGCCTGTGGTTGTTGTGCCTGTCTTCAATTGTATTGGTTTTGGCTTCGTTGTCTTGGTTTTGGGGATGGTTCCTCCTCCTCCTCCTTGTCCTTGGGGAGGGTTCTGGGTTGGTTGGTCGTTTTCTTTATAGTGATAGGGAGAGAGAAAGGGAGTGCCCAGGCCTACCTATATCAGCGATCCTAGGCGCCGGGTTTTTACCTCCCCGTCCTCTAAAGGACGTCGTGGGAGGGACCCTTGCACCTACGCTGATTGCCCCCTGAGGGGAACCTAACCCTAACAGCGTTTTGCCTTCCTGCAACCCCCTGGCTCCCCAGCCAACCTAGTGGCCCCCCTTGTGGCGGCCCTAAACGGCCTTCCCGCGGGGTTCGGTTCGCCAGTGATGGGGTTGCAGGAAATCCTACGGCGATGTGGGCAAAGGATTGCAAAGGACGGGGAGATAGAGTGTGGTGTATTGGATGTGTGTGTGTGTATGTGTGTCGGGGGAGACGGTGGGGGGGAACGTTACAGAAAGGAGAGTGTTTGGAAGGCGGGAAAACCCGCCTGACTGTGATATACAACTGTCAGTTGCCCAACAGTGTATAGTCACAGTCGTGTGGTGCTGCTGGTGGCAGGAAGTGAGGAATCGAGTTGACGAAAGTGAAACGTGGGATGTAAACTCCGTAGAGTTAAAGAGCTGGAGATGCTGCTCTCGAACGAGAATGAGAAACTGGTGAAGGGGAGTAAGAAGAAAGTGGATGAAGAGTTTGGGAGGAATCTGAGTGTGAAATGGAGGGAGAGTAAGAAATTGTTTTGGAAGGAGGTAAAGAAAGTAAGGCAGTGTGAAAGGAGATATAATAGGGGAGTGAAAGATAGGAATAATAGATTGTTGGTGGAGAAGAGAGAGAAATTGAGGAGATGGAAGGAGCACTTTGAGGATTTGTTGAATGTAGAGAATGAGAGCAATGCGAGTATAAGTGGTTGGGGAATGGCTGGGAGAAGGAGAGATGAGAGGAGGGAGGAAGAGATCAGTAGGGCGGAAGTAGCGGAAGCAATGAAGAAGATCAAGATGGGAAAGGCCCCAGGGATTGATGAAGTGTGTGGTGAAATGCTGAGGTATGGGGGTGAGATTGTTGTGGAATGGATATGGAAGTTGTGTAGATTGGCTTGGGAAGAGGGAAGGGTTCCAGAGGACTGGAAATCAGGTATAATTGTTCCTTTATACAAAGGAAAAGGGCAGAGAGAAGTATGTGGTAACCATAGGGGTATTTGCCTTCTTAGTGTGACTGGTAAAATATATGGTAGAATACTCATTGATAGGGTTAGGCATATGACAGAGGAGCTAGTTGGAGAAGAACAAGGGGGATTTAGGAAGGGAAAAGGGTGTGTAGATCAGATATTTGTTCTAAGATGTTTAGTGGAGAAGTATCTAGAGAAGGGAAAGAAAGTGTATGCTGCCTTCATGGACTTGGAGAAAGCTTATGACAGAATAGATAGGCAAGGTATGTGGAAGGTACTGAGAATATATGGGGTGGAGAGGAAATTGTTGAATGCTGTGAAGAGTATGTACGAAGGAGGTAGGGCTACGGTGCGAGTGGATGGTGAGCTGAGTGAGTTCTTTGATCTCAATGTGGGACTGAAACAGGGTTGTGTGATGTCTTCATGGCTGTTTAATATATACATGGATGGGTTGTGAAGGAGGTGCAAGGTAGGGCAGTGGATGTAGGGGTGGCTCTAATGAATGAGGGTGAGATTTGGAAGATTCCGGTGTTGCTGTTTGCTGATGATATAGTATTGTTGAGTGAAGTTGAATGGGAGTTGCAAGGTTTGGTGGATGAATTCGGGACAGTGTGTAGGAGGAGGAAGCTGAAAGTTAATATAAACAAAAAGTAAAGTTATGGTGTTTGAGAGGAATGAAGTCACAATATGTACAGTGAGGTTGGATGGTGAGGATATGGAGAATGTGAGTGCATTCAAGTACTTGGGTAGTGTGATGAGTAAGGATGGAACTTTGGGGGATGAAGTGCGTGAAAGGGTACAACAGGGAAGGAAGGTTGTTGGTTCACTGAAAGCAGTGATGAGAAATAGGGAGGTGAGTATGGAAGTTAAGAAGTCCCTGCATGATAGTATTGTGATCCCTACCCTGACTTATGGAAGCGAGGCGTGGACCTTGCAAGAGGGGAACAAGTCAAGAGTGAGAGCAGTGGAAATGAGTTACTTGAGAGGAGGATGTGGAGTGACATGGAGGGACAGGTTGACGAATGAAGAAGTGGAGGAACGTTGTGGGGTGGATGTGGATGTGGTTGAGAAGATTAGGAGAAATACACTGAGGTGGTTTGGACATGTGGAGAGAATGGAGAATGAAAGACTGACTAAGAGGGTGTATTTTTAGAATTTAGACAGTTTAATGAGACAAACAGTTATACATACATATACGTATACAGGTATATCTATATATTACATTATCACCTCAAAAGGATGAGGACGCTGAGCTACTCTTCACCCTACTCCGAGATATTACATACTAACATAAGAACATAATGTACTTTTCACCCTGCTCTGAGATATTACATAAGAGCATAATGTACTCTTCACCCTACTCAGATATTTTGTTCAGTTACTCTTACATCACAATATAGCAATGTCTACTTAAGTATGTGTTTGATGTTTTTACAATTCAGTATACTTCCTATTTTATCGTTATTAAACATCCAAACGACTTGTTCGGTCACTGAGTCTACAGCAGGATTTCTAAACTGCGCTAATTTTGAGCAGTGAAGTACATAGTGTTGCAGGGTGTGGGCTCTGGGTTCATTACACAGTCTGCAGCACGTTTTATGATCTGGCGTATCCACTTCACTTCGTCACTTCGTCATAGAAAAGTGGGGGGAAAGAAGAGAGAGAGATTGGAAGAGATTAAGTGGGGAAATATGAAAGACAGTCGGAGGTATAAAGATTGGGGGCCGTCCCCATTGCTGTGGCTTAGTTTTTATTTTTTGTGTATGCTGTGTTCCTGTTGGTCCTATACAGCGGTCACTCTGTGTATGTGCAGACAAGGGTAGATATATCGATGAAGGTGAAGAGCCATAGTTTGTACCCCCGGCGCTACTAAGGGTGGTGCCTGTCTCTGTGGCATTGGTGGGTTCTGCTGTCTTGGTGGGTTGCTGCTCTCTATTTCACAGGCTCTATAGTCATGGAAAGGAGGAGTTTTAGTATTAGAGAAAATGGGGGGGAAGGATAGAAATTATCTTTCCTCCCCATGGCATTCACCAGGGTGCACGAGGCATAGGCTGTGCATGGGCAATGTCTATTCCCAACCCACTCCACGTTCACGACCCCGCCATCAGATGTGACAGCTCCTTACATTTTGGTTTCAGGAGCTAGCACAACGGACGACGGAGTGCATTCACTCAGGAGTGGGCAGGGAATGAGTGTGCAGTGCAACTGTCTCCTGACAGTAGTGGTGGTCTGGTGCGGTCAGTTCAAGGTCGGCAGGTGTATGGGATATAGGGTAACGTGGTCTTTCGTTTCGTTGCTGCCGTTTGTATGTATTATTAGTTATTATATATAATGAGAGGGGTTGTCGTTAGAGGGACGTATAAATTGGGTTTGGTGTCGGTCTATTTCTGTTTAAGAGGGAGCTGGGGAACCAATTATGCATCCTCCCGTATTCTTTGTTGGTGATGTCCTCGTAATTTGGGTCTCTGGTCTCCTCTAGTTTTTGCCAGATTTTTCCTGCCCTCTTGTGCATCCGGATGTTTAGTGCAGCTATTTTGTGCATGCTGTGTAATTGTTCTGTGATATAGTTGAAGGGGTGATGGTCGTTTTCGACAAATCTCAGAGCTTTGTTTAATACTCTTTGTAGTTTTAGTTTTTGGGTGTTTGATATAGTGTCCAGTGGCACAGGAGGGTATTCTAGCAAAGGGAGAATGTAGGCTTTAACGAGGTGGCTTTTTATTTTTCTATTTAGCGTTTTAAAACGGTAGAGGGTGGACAGTGCTGCCTTCCCCTTGCATATTCGTTCCCTTACATGTTTTGTGATCCCGGCCTGAGTTATTGTGAGGCCTAACAGGCTTCCCTCATTGCTTGTGTTTAGTAGCTCACCATCCACAATGATTTCTTCCATGTATTTTTGTGCTAATGGAATTATTTTAAATTTCTGTTGATTAGTCCTGATCTTCCATCGTTTCTCATAATCACTGATTCTGGTGATTTCTCTGGCTACTTTGCTGGCCATCATGAGTTTGGACCGTCCTTGGTAAGTCACTATTTGAGTCACATCGTCAGCATACATTATGTCTAGGCAGTCTGGAGGTGGGGGGGGGTGTCTCTAGTGTAAAGAATGTATAGGGTGGGGGAGAGGACGCTCCCTTGTGCCACCCCACTGTCGAGCTGTATAACGTCGCCTAACTGGTCCTTGTGTCTAATTCTCGCGGTGCGGTCAGTCACAAAGTCGCATAAAAACTTCTCGAGGATGGTAGGGAGTTCTAGTTGTAATAGTTTGTATTTGAGTCCTTCATGCCAGACCTTGTCAAAGGCCTTGCTTACGTCTCTGAGGACGAGACAGCACTGTTCCCGTCTCGACAGGGTCTGGGCGATAGTCTCGTAAGTCAGGGCTATGGCTTTGTTTGTGTCTTTTTGTGGTCTGAAGCCGTACTGTCTGGGGTTATGAAGTCTGTTTGTCTCTAGGTAAAGTCGGAGTCTTCTGTTGATGATCCTTTCAAGCAGTTTTCCTGGTACTTCGAGCAGTGAGATTGGTCTATAGTTCTCGGGTGTCGTGTCAGTCTTTCCTGGCTTAGGTATCATTACTATTACGGCTTCTTTAAGTTTGTCAGGGAAGTATCCCGCGGACAGGGAGGCGTTGAAAATGTCGATGAGTCTTTCTATCATGGAGTGTGAGCATTCCATGATAACTTGTTTGTTAATGCCTGTCAGTCCTGGGGCCGTGTTCTTCGTTTTTGTGACTACTGTCTTAAGTTCGTCTACTGTGATTCGTCTAGTGAGAAGGTTGTTCGTTAGTCTGGAGAAGTCTGCTGTGTCATGGGGGAGGATTCTGTCTCTGTTGTCATTGAGGAAGTGAAGGACCATTCGTTCGTTGTCCTCGTCAAAATCGTCATTTTCGTCGTCAGATATTTGAAAAATGTCACGCCATAGGTTGGTAAAAAGAGTCAGTTGTCCTTGGGTATCATGTATTTTACGTCCTTGGCGGTCAATCAGATAAGGGGTGGGTCGTTTGTCTGTTCCTTTGAGAAGACGTACTTCTCGCCAGAACTTGGTTGGGTCAGGATATTTCTCTGTCAGCTGGGTGATTTTAAGGTTCCATTGGTCATTGCAGAGCTGTCTGCACAGTGTCTGTATGTCTCTTTGAAGCTGTCGATATTCTTGGTATTGGTCGTATGTCAGTCCCTGTCGTTCAGCAAGGTTGTGCAGTCTTGTATAGTGAGTCTGGAGTACATGCAGTTCTGGGGAAGGTCTTTGTGCTCTAATAATTTTAAATGTTGTTGTAGGGATAGCAGTTTTAATGCCACTATCCACTGCTTTAAGCCACTGCTCAAGTGCAGTGTCTATGTGTTCCAGAGTCTGATTGTCAAGGGAGGGGACGTCAGGGAGGAAGGCGTCAGAGGTCCTTCTGAAAAGGTCCCAGTCAGCTTGTCTGTAGTTGAGTCTGGGTGTGGCAGGGATATGTATAGGTGAGGTGGAGATGGTGAATACGATGGGTATGTGATCTGATGAAGTTAGAGGGCCGGGTTGAGAGAAGGTGTGATGATGGGCACGGTTGTTGGTGATGATGATATCAGGTGATGTGGCACTATTATGGCGGATTAAGGTTGGGAAGTTGGGGCCAGTATGCAGTGCTGTGCCTGCGTTAATGAATGTCATTAGGTTTCGTCCTACTGTATTGTCATAATTGTCTCCCAAGGCTGGATGTTTGGCATTTAGGTCGCCCAGTATGTATACAGGGTCGTTGTCATAGAGTAGTTTGTGAAAGTCGGGGAAGGGTAGGAAAGGTCGTCGTGGGGGAATGTACGTCGTTGCTAGTTTAAGTGGTCCTGTCGTGGTTTGCAGCGTGATTGAGAGCATGTCTGTAATGTAGTCATCGTCTAGTCTGTATGTCAGTCCGTGTCTGATGGCTATAGCTGAGCCATCGCCGTTCTCACCACTGGTGTTACGTTTGTGGACAGTGTAGCCATAGATTTTTATACTGTCACTGTCTTCAACTCCGTGGCTGTTGATGAGAACGACGTCAGGTGCTATAGTTTGGTAGATCGTCGTTAGAGTTCGTTTGTTTGTCGGCCAGTGGAGGACGTTATGTTGAATTACTCTAATCGTTTCCATTTATTTGTTAACAGTACGAGTAGGGTTTTTTCTAAGTCTGTCAGTGCGGAGGAATACACTATGGCATTTGTTGAAGAAGCCGGGTTTCGCAACCTTGAACTGGCACGAGTTGATATCAACCCTTTTCTGGATGAACAGACTGTACACGTACTTTGTTGAAAGGTTGTCATTGCCGTATTCGATTTTTACATGTGATGCGATTGTTAGCGCTGCTATTTGTTGCCTATCTAGTTTTGTTTTATTTTCCTGGAGGGATTCGAGGCTGTAGATTATTACTCCTCCTAGTTCACTGGCACTGACTTCTTCTTCGTCGGTCTCTTCGTCTTCCTCTGAAGTGGAGGCATCGGTTATATACTCTGTGTTCTGTGACGGTAGAGTAGCGTTAGAAGTGGCGTTTTCTGCCTTAGAGGGCGATGGTGGGGTCGGGTTTTCATCACTGATTGATTCAGCTGTTACCTGGGTGGGGGTGCGATTGGGTGGCGATGGGGATTCCCCATCAGTTCATTGTCGGTGATTGCTGATTCTGAGGGCGTGGTGAGGGTTGAAGACTCAGTCTGGAAGGCGGGGAGTAGAGGGGAGGCAGTAGGGGGTGTGGTGGTAACTGCATTGGTTTTGTTTAGGATAGCTTTAGAGGGTGGGTTGCTTGGGGCCTTGACAGGTGGAATTCCATTGTCTTGGAACAGTTTATTTAGGTGAGTAGCATAAGTCCCAGGGTATGTTGCATTAAGCATATGTGCTTCATACATGCAGTACAGAATAGTACTGGGCGGGACTGTGAGGCTTGGTAGGGGTGAGTTAGTGGTAGTGCTGTTGCTTTGTTGATTGTTGTTGCAGCGGCTGTACTGTAAGTTCTTGATTGTCCAGCTTGCTGTTCAGGCAACTGGGCAATAGACTTTCTCTTCTCCTGCACCGCTTTTTTCCTTATAGGGCAGGACATGGCAGTTGCTCCATGTTCACCATCACAGTTAACACATTTTTTTGTGCTTGAGGTGCACTGTGTGTACTTGTGCTCTGTGCTGGCACAGAGGGAGCATACTTTGTACTCTCGAGGTTTGGGGCAGTCCTTTACCGAGTGTCCATCGACTGCATAGCACTTGTAGCAGGTCAAGATCGGGATAAATTGTTCTTGTTCAATTTGGTAGTGAGGAATGCTGAGGTAGAACAGTTTAAGTCCTGCCTCAGTTGCTTTCTTTGCCTGCGCAATCTGTTTGAATGTTACTTTGATGTTGTGAGAGCGTGGAAACTTGTAGATGTTCTCCACGTCTCCCTCCCGAATGATGGTGTTGTTGCAGGTTATTTCTTGTATGATGTCATCCTCATTGTTGTCGTAGATGATGTTGTCTACGTTTCTTAGGATGACGGATTTACGTGAGCGCAGTTGTGGGGGAAGGACAGGTTCATAGTCATTGGCCAGGAGATCTCGAGTGCATTCCTCTGAGAAGATCTTGTCAGCATTCGAGTCATCTGCCGTCAGTATGATTAAAGCATCATTGGTGGGAAACACTTTCAAAGTGGCTACTTCAAATTTAGCCAGGACCTGTAGCAGTCCAATCTGGGTGTTCCGGAGTTTAGGGCGGGAGTGTTTAATTTTAACTCTCGCCATCTTCACGCATGGAAAAAATCTCCCTCTCTCTCTCTCTCTCTCTCTCTCTCTCTCTCTCTCTATATATATATATATATATATATATATATATATATATATACTTTGTCTATTTATATATTTATTTATCCCTTCCTTAGCTCATATTCACACACACACACACAAACATACACATGTACACCAGTAAATGTACACATGTACGCAAGCCTATGTGTCCATATATATGTACGGGACGGAATAAGTAAACAATCTAAGAAGATAAATAAATGTCGTGTCCTCCACTCTCTACTTACCCTTGGTATGTTTCGTACTCAGTCTCGCCAAGTACGGTGAATGGCCGCCACTAATGAGTATTGGTAGCGTGTGACAGTAGCAGCGGAGAGTGTGGAGACAAGCCCAGAAGGGACCTGTAACCTCGTAGGTTAGGGCAACAAGATATTAAATACCCCTTTCTGCCCCAGACTCCCTCCTTGACTTCCCAAAAATTAACAGTTCCACACTAAGGTTACAAAACACAGAAACAATTTTTACTTTAATTTTTAACAATCTGCTACAAAGTATTTACACTACTTCAGAACAAATTACACAGTTATAACATTAACTTATTATCCCGAGTCTCATCTCGACACAAGGGAAATTTCATTCACTTATTTACGACTTGACAGCAAGTAAGTACTTGACTTGATAGCCATATAAGGCTTCAGTCTACTTATTAAAGACTAGACAACCATCCATGAGTGACAGAGGTTCACTTAAACTTTATAGTTCTTACTCTAAGTTAACTCTACTACTTAATTAATATTCGCCACGACCTGGAACAACGCGTCAAATAATATTGCTGGTTTTCCCGAGTAGAGACTGCCAGTACTTTACTTTACTCTAACGGCACTTATATACCTTGCGTTACTTTCCCGCAAGACTATTCTTCACTACTTCTACTCACCAGTACCGCGAAGCCCATGGTCGTGGCTGTTCTGGCCGTCTGTCCCAGCTGGACACAAGACAATCCTGTCTAACTGCCAAACCTTCTCTAGCCCCATCTCTCTCATGAGCGTGCTTATAAACACCTCTCATACACACTGAGTCACCAATACACCATACTCCATCCCCGTATACATCCAGCATACACCCTTGTTCTTACGCACTGGCACACCATTATGAGTGAAGATTCACAGATGGCCACCACCCCCGCGGGACCCCCCAGGGTACCTCGAGTACTGATACATTAGCCTCTGACCCTTGGATCCTCGAGAGTTATGATTAATGTGCATCTTGGGTGTTTTTCCCACCTAGCCACCCTCCTACGTAGTCACCCTCCTTCTCATCACTCCTTTATTTACTTCGTCTATTCTTGTACTTCATCTTCCCCTTCCTCCGCAATTCTCTCCAGCCCTCGCTGTCCCCCAGCTTCCTGTACTCTTTTCCACTCCTGCTGGGCACGTGCCAAAACCTCAGCACCATGCTTACGTCGTAGCGTTCTATATGCTGCTTTCAGGTACTTCTGGCGTTCACGACTCATTCTCCTATCGTCCCTCGCTCCATATTCGTCTGCCCCACATCCGTCTTCTTTCCCACTCCTCCTTTCTCCGCCTTCCTCCTCTCCCCCTCTACTCCCACTTGACCCAGGCCTCGGTCTGAAGGGGCCGTGTGAGTAAGAGGTGGAGATGACGTCAGGAGCAGCGGTATCTGGGTGGGCGGCAAGTACCTGATCGTTGCAAGCCCGACACCCCTCCCCCCTTGTTCTCGCCATGTACTCCGCAGGGACATCAGGGGAGTTCCCGGGGTATGCATCCCCAGGTGGTGAGAAGAAAGAGAGGTCGATCCAGGATCGGGAACGCTCGAATGACGGTCCAAGGCAGCGACAGCAGCGCCTGTTAATCCAACACTTATACGCTAAATAAGAAGCAAGGAACATGGCAATAACACCCGACAGAGCATAAACATAAATAGCTAGGGCAGCTGGCTGAGTTGGTTTAGGTAGGGGTTTGAGAAGAAGGAGTTTAGATTGGAAGTGTAACAACTCATCTAGGTACACAGGTGTGAAGGAGTCATTCTGGGGGAAAATCTCAGGGATTGCTTGTATGGCATCTAGTTCAACATGAGAGAGAGACATATTAAAATGCAATGTATGGGGACGTAGAGACAGTTTAGTATCCTTGGTGAGGGTGGCATAAGCTGGAAGTGTGAGTGTTTCACTATGAGCACTGCAACCGTCACCCAGGACCAAATGTCCTATACCTTTAACAATCTGTATTGTCTTACTTATCTCATTAACAGCACAATTAAGAGTAAATTGCATAGGCTTATTCGTAGAAAAGCACCACTTATCGTTATTCTTAACAAATACAGGAACAAAGTTTTTAATGACTCTTTTCCTACAAAGCTGAGGCGCAAAGTCCTTGTTGAGGAATGTAGCACTCTCACATGTGCTAGTACTTGACCTCAGCACTGGACTCTGCGGCTCGCACACCAGCAACTGCTGATGAGTGCGGCACTGAGTGAAATCGTCCATAAGCATATAATGTAAGCGATTTTCACTCAGTGCAATGAATTTGGCAGAGGGGACAGTCTGTACATAGACATCTGTGTCAGGGACTTTATAAGGCAAGGAAGTGATCCGGAAGACATCAAAAGTATCTGCCGGGTCACCCTGAACCGGACCATAGTAAGTAGAAGCACACTGAAGAGGGAGTCTTGCGAGGCACTACCTTAACGAGATCCCTATATAACGCAAGGTATTCGGGTCGAGCAGGGAAAAGCAGTCCTGGTCTCATTAAAGAAATATTATTTAAAAGTTCCAGCAATAAGGTATTTGGCACGATGTCCACACTCAGACGAGCTTGCATCATATTCTGTAGGCCTAACTTAATCCTCACATGATCGGCAATGATATCCGACAAAGCTAACTGGAGATTAAGAAAAGCCTCAAATATGCGAGCTTCGCCTTCTAACTCTAGAGTTTTTATGGAGAAGAGCCGAATTACAGCATGTGAAATATTAGCTGCCCGCTGCAATTTAGTAATTGCAGCATGCATATGTGACATGTCTCTTATGGTCGTATTTAGTATTTGGGAGTGAACATTTAACACTCGACGCTCATTCTCGGACATCTGTTCAATTTGACCCAATCTAGTGTGAATTTCGTCCACCTGATTCTGGGTAGCAGTCCCAAATAAAGCATTAGCAATATTGCCAACAAGATCAATTGCGCCTCTAGTTCTACGACCTGACAGTGGTTTATCCGACAACAAATAATTAACAGAGTTCTTTAAGTCATCAAATCTAATTCTAAACTCATGTTGAAATGATTTCAAAGTCTCTCTTAATGACGACACAAGGGTGGATGAGTTGTCCATGTGATCTATATTCCACTGGACAGAGTCAACCAGATCCTGTGCCTCAGTAAGTGGTCGGTATAACTCATCCTGTATTAACAAGACAGGGACAACATAATGATTTCCAGTTGATATAAGTTTGGAGACTGGAGAATAGATGAGGCCTGTTGGAGCAGGTTTCTCAGGTCAATGTGCCTAGTCTTTCCTGATACTACGACTGCAAGCAGCATAATCTGGAACAAAAATAAAATAGCATGACTAGTAACTTATTCTTTACTTGTCTTCCTGTCAGTGTGTTCTATTGGCCTATCCATAACTAGAGGTAAATCGTCTACTGTTGTGCGTGATCTTAGGCTGTATCTAGGGGCCGACGCAGGGCTGAGGCTGCTAGCCGGGGAGAAACGATCTGGCGCCGGGCCGACCACTTTACTCGGGGACTCCCCTTCTCCACTCGCCTCGTGACTGCTCGCTCCGTTTTCTATCTCGCCTCCATCCTCGCTCTCATTTTCGCTTCTACTTTCATTATCACTTTCATTCCCACTCTGCTGAACTGGGTTGGTAGCACCCATAGAGCTTTGATTTACTGGCGTGTTGGATGATTGTGTCGTACCGCGGCTAGATACCGGAATGGCTGTAAAATCATCTGAGCCGTCCTCGCCATCACCATCATCATCATCATCATCTGTTTCATATACTGGGTATGCCCTACGTACATTCTTATTATCCTTAGTGGTGAGGCAAGATTCGGGGATTACTCGCACACGATCAACATGAAGGGTGGAGACAGGTCCATCCTTCACACGTCGTACTTTAATTACAACATCACTAACACGCTCCGTGACTCTGTATGGTCCTGCATAGAGAGGCTGTAACTTCTTAGCAACTCCCCGTTTAGGAATCGTGCGTACGTACACTCTGTCTCCTGCCTTGATCGGTTTTACTACAGCCTTTTTAGCCCTGTAATTCTCATTCTCGGTACTAGCCCGGTCCAAGTACAATTGACATCTTTGAAATACTTTAGTGGCCATGGCTGCTAGCATATGTTTCGCATCATCTACATTGTAATGAGGTTGAGTCTCATGTATCGTTTCATAGGGTACTTGTGGGTCTCTCAGGTACAACAGGAAATAGGGCGAGTCCCTGATCGACCTATTATACCCTGAATTATAAGCCATGCATGCCAAATGTATCATTCGGTGCCAATGGTTTGCATTACTGTCGATCATCGTACGTAAGATTTGAATGACAGTTCCGTTCACTCTTTCTACTAATCCATTCGCAGAAGGGTGATACGGAGTCGTAGTGACGTGCTTCAGTTTCAATATTTCCGCAATGCAGCGCAAGATAGCATTCACGAACTCTGTTCCTTGGTCCGTGACCAATTGTTGAGGAGTTCCATGAAGGCAAACAACTCGCTCTACAAACACACGAGCTACCTCTTCCGCCGTCTTTGTTTTCAGTGGCTCAGCAATAAGAAATCTGGTTAATGTATCTACTACCGTAAGAACGTATTTATGTCCAGCCTCAGACATGTTCAACGGTCCTATAATATCCATATGGACCCGGTACCAAGGTGCCGGTACATCTGGGTACCTCATAAGTGGAGCCAGGGCTTCCCCCGACCTCTTAGAGGTAATGCACTGTGTGCAGTGCCGACACAAGTTAGTGATATCCTTGACCATAGTTGGCCAATATGCAAATCTTTTGGCGCACGCAATAGTTACCTTGGCCCCACCATGTCCTGACAGTGGCAAATGATGGGCTAAGTGTAGGGCTGCTGGCACACTTTGTTCAGGTACAACCACCTGTAATACATCATTGTCCTCGTACGCACGAGGCTCGAAGCCTATACAACAGACCATCCTGGAGGAGAGAGAACTGTTCAACCGGGGCAGCCAGTTTGGGGGCCTGAGAGACTTCTCCGCGAAGATACCGCTTCAATGATCCCCAAACCGGATGCGCATCTTGCTGCTTCCGCAGTTCGTCAAGATTCCAGCTAACAGTGTCTGTATCGGTCACGCCCCTCGTAACAGCTATAAGTTCTATATCTTCGTCTTGCTCTCTGCGAAGACGTGACAAGGCGTCAGCCACTCGGTTCTGGTGTCCTGGCAGGTAGGATACCTCTAAGTCGTATTCGGCAACCTGTACCGGTATCTGCCATCTAGCTATTCTGCCAGAAGGCTCCTTCACATTAAAGAGCCACGTGAGGGGTCGGTGATCCGTCTGCACAATCACTTTGTATCCCAAGACAAGAGGCCGATTTATCCGCAATCCGTACACAATACTTAAGGCTTCTTGCTCGATAGTGGCATAATTAAGCTCAGCTTTATTTAATGCTCTACTAAAATATGTCAGCGGTCTAAGGTGTCCATCCTCATCTTCCTGTTGTAATACCCCACCTATCGCAGTACCACTCGCGTCAGTTGTCAGATAGAATGGTTTATCAAAGGAGGGAAACTTGAGTACGATGTCGTCAGTAAGCTTACTTTTCAGACTTCTAAAAAGCTTGATCAGCCTCATCGTTCCACTCGATTTTTTGTTTACTGTTTTTCACTTCCTTCTTTCCACGAGTCAATTTTGTGAGAGGCAGAGCAATCTTAGCATAGTCACTTATGAATCTACGGTAATAATTAACTAACCCTAAGAAAGATTGGAGTTCCTTCAGTGTCTTAGGAACAGCAATTTCCCTTATGGCTCGGACTTTATCCGGTTGGGGCCGCAAGCCTTCTGCAGAAATTATATGTCCCAGGTAAGACACTTCATCTTTGAAAAAACTGCACTTCTCTAACTTAAGAGTAAGTTGAGCTTCCTTAAGTCTGGCAAGGACCTCATCTAGGTTCTGTACATGTGAATCAAAATCCTCACCATAGACAATTATGTCATCCAGGTAAGTATGACTGATACGCCCTGTCAGTCCTATCAGGACTTCGTTAACGATCCTTTGGAACGCAGCAGGGGCATCTTTTAAGCCAAACGGTAGACTATTATATTCCCAATGACCGTCTGGTGAGGAAAATGCGGTCAGCGGTCGTGACGCCTCATCCAGAGGGATCTGATGGTATCCTTGCCTCAAATCCAAGCTACTGAATACAGTATTTTCTCCTAACTGGGAAAGAATTTGTGCAATGTTTGGCAATGGGAAGGGGTCTGATGTTATCTGCTTATTCAAATGGCGAAAATCGAGACAAATTCTTAGTCCACCATCCTTCTTGGCCACCGGGACCAAGGGTGAACAATATGGTGATCTAGAAGGACGTATTATATTTTGCTCCCTTAGTTCATTTAGCTGTTGCCTAAGAGTTTCGTGATACTTAACCGGTACCTTATAAGGACGACGGTTTACAACCGGTCCTGTTGCACAGATGTGATGGAGGAAATAAGGTGTAATATTCAGTGGTTCATCAGGCAAGGCAAACACTTGAGGATGCTTTCGCACTAGACGTTTGAGAGCATCATTCTCCTTAGTCTCCGGTGGACATAACTCATCTACTTTTAGAAAGAGCTTAGTTAATCTCCCTTCTCCCTGTGTCACACCAGTTATTTGCCCTTGCTCATCCTCCTGATTCTCGTCCCACATTATCTCCTCAAACGGTTCTATTGTCCCCACCCTGTACCTGCCAGATATACTGACCCGGTCAGGGGTGGCGTTAGTGTAGGCAACATAAACCCTGGACTTTCCTCCCGCCTCGCCCGGGACCATCTGTACAATCCCTGGCCACAGCATAGCAGCGAAAGTACTACCAGGATTAGGTGAGAATAACCCAAAGGACCATCCTGAAATTTCAGTCTCTAACGAGATCATTCCACTTGTGAACGGATCAATCACGACTGTCTCACTCGTCATACAACGCCCAGAGATATACTCCTGGTCATCTGATAAGCCGGTTTCAACTACATGCAAGGAGGAAGCACCATCTATGCGAAGATTCTCCTCTCCCGACTGTAATTCTACCTTCTCCCCATCGATCTCTATGCACAACGGATCTGGTGTAATACATATATTCCGAGCGAAAATAAAATCGGAACCTAGAATCACTGAAATAGTACACGGTAAGTTCCTCACCACTACTAATTCACTCTCGTAGGTGTGACCAGCCAACCCTATAGGCAGGCTAACCACTCCTACCACCCATTCTCGTTCGAACAGCGGAAGGAGCAGCATATCCAGCTCTTTAACTCTACGGAGTTTACATCCCACGTTTCACTTTCGTCAACTCGATTCCTCACTTCCTGCCACCAGCAGCACCACACGACTGTGACTATACACTGTTGGGCAACTGACAGCTGTATATCACAGTCAGGCGGGTTTTCCCGCCTTCCAAACACTCTCCTTTCTGTAACGTTCCCCCCCCCCCCCGGCTGCCCCCCCACACATACACACACACACATCCAATACACCACACTCTATCTCCCCGTCCTTTGCAATCCTTTGCCCACATCGCCGTAGGATTTCCTGCAACCCCATCACTGGCGAACCGAACCCCGCGGGAAGGCCGTTTAGGGCCGCCACAAGGGGGCCACTAGGTTGGCTGGGGAGCCAGGGGTTGCAGGAAGGCAAAACGCTGTTAGGGTTAGGTTCCCCTCAGGGGGCAATCAGCGTAGGTGCAAGGGTCCCTCCCCACGACGTCCTTTAGAGGACGGGGGAGGTAAAAACCCGGCGCCTAGGATCGCTGATATAGGTAGGCCTGGGCACTCCCTTTCTCTCTCCCTATCACTATGAAGAAAACGACCAACCAACCCAGAACCCCTCCCCAAGGACAAGGAGGAGGAGGAGGAACCATCCCCAAAACCAAGACAACGAAGCCAAAACCAATACAATTGAAGACAGACACAACAACCACAGGCAACATGACTAAACTAGCTGGCCTAAACAAAAGACCAAGAGACCCCAGCCCCAAGGAACATACACCAGGAGCAAAAAAGCAAGTACCTGTGCAGCAGGACATCTCGCAGAAGAAAAACCCGCTGACTCCACCCACCGAAAATTCAAGTGAAATCGACACCACTCCACCACCGCCAGAATCTGATCTTACAGAAGCAATCTCCACTTCACCCAGTGACACCAACGACACGGCCCAAGACTGCACAGCACAAATAGATGAGCAAGAGGCAGACAACTCCAATACAGCACCAGATGAAGACGAAAACTTCACCGTCGTCACAAACAAGAAAAAGAACAACAAAAACCAGAAACGAAGCAATGACAGCAGCAATGACTCACTAACTCTGCCAGCCCCCCTTAAATCGGGAAACGACAACCCCCTGCAGCACGACCTCCAAACATCCAACCCAGAAGAACTCCAGCTGTCTCTGTAAAGACTGCCCCACGCCCCACTACAAACCTACCACCCTTCTTGATACCAAAGCAGGAGGCCTTCGCCACAACAATGGACCTAGTCATGCAACTAGAAGAGGAACACCCCAACCTAAAATTCCACACCACAACGAGACGAGACTACAGTATGATCTTAACACCACACGACCAAGACACGTACGAGACCCTGAAGTATTGCAAAACAGTAGCAGGCTACCCTGCAATCATAAAGGAATTAAACCCCGACCTCGCAACACGCAAAGTCATACTGATGGGCTACAACCAATTCCAGCCACTAGAACCAATCCTAAAACACAGCCAGGTGGAAACAGCCACACGCTGCGAAACACGAGGGGAACCGACAAGACAAGTCGCTTTCTCAGTGCAGACCTCTTTCTCCTCCTTCCACTTGGGACAAACCCTCGAGGAAGTGGAGTGAGCATCCTGGCAGTGAAAGCAGCACTCAGTCTCGGATGTACAGTTGTCAGCAGAGTGACTTACAGCCGCACACTTGCCACACACGATGTTGGAAGCCCGACAAGCCTTTTCATGATGTCCATAGAGCTGACATTTTGAACAACGAAGGGGATTCGGGATGTACAGTCTTACATTTACAATTTCATATCCTACTTTGACATTTGTAGGTAGAAAAACTTTGCCAAAAGTGAGGACAACAGTGGCTGTCTTCATCCTTACGCCTTCCTGATAACGAGTGATGAATCTGGCATCAATTACATCCTGCTGAGCAAGTTCCTGTATGATCTCTTCCTCACTCATCACCATGAGATCCCTGCAAGTGATAACACCCTTGCAGGAATTCATGGATGTTGGGATCTTGGCTTCGATATCATGGCAGTGAAACTTGAGCTGCTTTAGCAAGTCTTTAACCTGAGCTGAGTTGAATGTCTTTACTAGGAGGTCCCCATTTCCAAGTTTTTTACTTGTTCCACCTCTCCCGCACAGTGGTCAATCACCTTCTTGACAATGAAGGGATTGAGTCTGGACAGAGGAGTGGAACCTAGTGCATGAAGCGTTACGAAGGTCGCGTTATTTACAGGTATGTCAAGCGGGGAACGAGTCTGGCGTCCGTCAGTCTGGGGCCGGTCAGTCACGGTAGGGATGTCGTCAGGACTACCTCCCTCCCTGAAGGGGGGGAAGGCAGTAGGGGCGTCCGTCATAGCTACCACTTCCCCCGTGAAGGGGAAGTGGGAAGAGAGAGAAAAACGACCAAGGGGCAAAGTACCTGGGGAAGACCCACCTAGGCTGAGATTACCCTCTCAAACCACTCTCGGGAGGACGCGCCTGTGTGTGACTCACACCCCAGAGCGATCAGTGGGGGTACACTCCAGAGGTGAGTAAGCAAAGGCAATCTCAGTAATTAGATATAGACACCTGCTATATCTACTAAGGCCAGGGAGGAAAATGAGGTCTAGCTAACCTAACTTTATTGAAAAACGCCCTAGTGGCGAAAAAAGGAAAAAGCTAAAGCCGGTGAGGCAACCCTGCAGCTAGAGGAGAGCTCAGAAACACGTCTTCCTTCTCCACGACCATTCATCAAAGTTCAGGAAGCAGCAAAGACAGCAACAATATTAATACTCGAAGGAAGGCCAAAAGCAGAGTACAGGAACCAGTTTATGTCAACGTTTCGCCCACAAAGCTTCTTCAGGAACATCATTACTGGACAACACTCCACTCCTTAAACAGACCCAAGCCTGACTGGTAGTGCAGGATTGTGTACTTGTGTTCTGGTCACCATTCAGGCTTAGGTCAATTTAAATAGTGAAGCACTGTCTACTGGTGTTGTTCCTGAAGAAGTCTTGGGGCAGAATGTTGCAAGTGGGATTCTGTACTCTGCTTTTGGTCTTTCTCTATATACAGCAGCGAATACACCATAATTTTACTGTTTATCTTCCTTATGAAAGCTTACCCAGAATCCAGCTAAATGAAACGAGTATTTCCCCATCCAATTTTTATCCCATACTTCACACTCGGGACGATTTGCATCAGTATATGACCGATTCCCGCCTCAGTGTTACGAGTCCTTTGACGGAAGGTAATCGAATATTGTTTTTGCTGGGTTTTATGGGCCGGCTAAATGCCTCACACATAGTAAAGCCTCTAGTCATACAAGCCTCCGCACGCAACATACTGGTGAAGCACAAATGGTGATGGGTTTCTGTAGTGAGAATGACGCCAGATCCAATATTAACCCTCTGCAGTTCGGGACAGCTCTAGTATTACGCAAGTCTAATTGAATGTTGTTTTTGCTCAGTTACAGTATATGGACCAGGTTAATGTCTCTCACATTGGGAAGCCTTAAGTCTTACAAGGTTAGGCACGCAACACAGAAGCACAAATGGTGATGGGTGTCTGTAGTGAGAGTGATACGTAAATGTGTTATAATGATTCATCCCGTCAGTCTGCAATATGAACCGACAGGGTGATCACATATGCAAGTATGTCCGTGAGCAAAAAGCCTCCAACACCTATCTGCCAGTTGAGGCAATGGAAGGGTGCCACATGAACTAGTTTCTTGTGATAGCAATATGAAACACACAAGAGAAAGGTATCAGAAGGAACGATACTCTCATTTGACAAGAGTGAGAAATACGGAAAGTAGGACGCAAGGCTGGCAGAGAATTTTGACTCCACATGAAAATACTTAATATCAGGATTCTCTTTAAATGGCCGCCTTGGTTTGAGTTACCCTAAAAACAGATCACGAGACAAAAACGCTTTCACTGAGCGACCGTGGATCTCCAGCTGAAAGTATATTGATGGTTAAATAGTAGTGATATGTACGTTGGTCTGCTGTAACATCACATATTAGTTCTGTAGTGTGTTTTTATGAGCAAAGTGCAAACACCAGTAGATTACATGACCTCGCCCCCTTTGCTTGCGCGCGCACCCCCCTACACACATCTACACGCAAGCTAATCAGTTTCCACATCTTAAAGTTGTACAAACCTACCTACGTGCAAGATATACAAGGAAAGTTATTACGAAAATGGTTATGGTCATCATCTTGCTCGTTCATTGGCGAGTTTCCTTAATTGGCCTCTGTGTGTGGTTTATGGCTTCTCTCTAGACTTGAAGGACTTGTATCTCAGTACTTGAAGCTTATTGATTCCTTGTTTTTTATACTGTGATAATTATAGGTCTTTCACAATAACCTGGCCCATTATTTTCGTCCTTCATACATATATCTCCTGGTCCATTTTCTCGTCCTTCATACATACATCTGCCACCCATTTCTGTATTACCTTCACCTTCACTTGGTAGATTTTTGTCCTGTATACCTACTTCGACCATCCATTTCTACTGTACACTCACTTTAAGCTGGTCCAAATTTACGTCTTCCATACAAACTTCACTTATCAATCATTCAGTCAGTCAGACAATCAATCTAACTGTCTACCTGTCTGTCACCAGATGCCTTAATCCCGTCAGGGGTGACCACAAATGAATCACCTCCATGTCACCCTTTCCTCCTCCATATGGCGACCTTCTCTGCAACTCACGCCCCCTTTTCTCACCTCAACCCTTCCTCTCTAACTTCACTCCCCTCCACAGTTTCTCGTATTGAAATAGATAATTTTCTGACCTGAAGTTTCCTTGTCTTGCTTCACTCCTATCCAAAGGCCTCTCGTATTGAACTAGTAATCCTCTCATCTCAAGCCCTCTCCTACTTCTCTCGTCTCCAAAGTCTCTCATATTAAAGGCGATACACTTTCTTAGTATTCTGGTCCACCTCGGTCTCTTCAATTGGTCTCGGGTCCTCAAGGCACAATCAAAAGCTGTAGGTGTTTCGTCTGGGCAATAAAACGATTTCTTTGAGACTTCCCTTCCAGTTTATTGGCTGTAAAATCTACCGTTCTTGAGTTTTCGGTGATACAATACATTTTGTGTTCTGGCATGACATATAAGTTAATTGTGCATCTTTTTTTTTTCTTTTGAGAGAGAGAGTGGGTGAGTGAGTGTGTGCGTGCGTGCGTCCTTTACCGCAGCATTTTGTAAGTAGAAAATGGAAAACTTTGACCAGTTCCCTTTCGCTACCTCAGTCCATGTAATAAGGTGCTGGAATTTCCTATCAGCAAAAGGCATGGTATCACTTTTCTCTCATGTCATCTCAGTTTATATTTTTATTTTTATATTTTCCTTTTCCCTACTTTCATTTATTCTTTCCCCCATTTATATCCTCCACACTCCTACCTTCATTAATTCTTTTCCTCATTGTAATTTCCCTTATCAGGCAAATCACTTAGGATCCTCGCAAGCCTGTACTTAGAGCCGGTAGCATCAGTGGTTATAATCATTCCAAGCAGGAAAATTGTACACTTGAAATACACAGCCTCTTCGACTTATGGTCCTCCTCATTATAAAGGGTGAGGCATAAGTCTGTAGGCATATGGAAAGGACACATCTGAGGTTATACTGTGTGTGTGTGTGTGTGTGTGTGTGTGTGTGTGTGTGTGTGTTCTTTATCGTGTTCGTGTTCTTGAGGCAGTTCTGCTTCATCACCAAACTAGCTCCCGTAACATCACTAACCAACACCGATGACTGGCACCTCAAATCACTAGCTCCCTCGACCAGTGCCCAGTTATCAAGCCTCTTCCCCTGTATGTTGCTGAGAGGAGAATTGGGTGATATTTTTATAGCCTCGTGACTGACTTGAGATGGCACAGTACTCGTTACCAACAGTGTATCAGGCGCCTTGGTCATAATTCTTAGTCCTTTCGAAGAGATTACATTTAAACGATTCAGTTTAGGTTTAGGATGGACTAACTTGCCTACCTGCTTACCTGCCTGTGTGCCTGCCTGTCTGCCTACCTAATTACCTACCCACTTACCTGTGTGTCCCTGCGTGCCTGCCTGTCTTCCTACCTACCTACCTACCTGTCTACACACACACACACACACACACACACACACACACACACACACACACACACACAAAGGCTAGGGAGACATGTTTAAGGCTATTTAGTGATGAGATGAACCCCGTGATAAAACTAGCAAGGTTTTGTTTGGTGTGTCCTGCCCTCTGTTTCTCCAACCCACAAACCTGTTTATTTATTTCCATATTAAGACAAACCCTCCATTTACCATATAATTATCGAAGTTCCTATTTATTCTCTTAGTTATTATTTATCTTCTATCTTAATTATCCATAGACTACCCCAAAGCTGTCTCATTATTACCATACTAATCAGATCCACCTCTTTCTCAGACACTCTTTCTCAGTGTAATTATTTATCCCAAAACCAATTTATTCTCAAGCTCAGCTAAACCCACCTTTATGTGTTAGTTTTATGTTTTTCCTTTTTAATATTAACTTGCCTTATTGTGAAACGTTTGGTGGTTATATAAGTGAAGACAAAGGATTAAGTAAGCAGTCCTAAACTCTGGTTGAGACAGAGAACGTTGATAAGGCAAAAGAATGATTATAAATGTATGTCGACCCAGCATCCTAGCCGTCAATTCTCCAAGTCTAGAGAGAGGGCCGAGGGAGCGCAGTGGTGAATGGAGTCAGTGTGGACCGCGAGTGAGCTAAGAGAGGACGGACGCCCCTGTCACTCCCTCCAGGGACAGAGTGTCGCGGCTGTGTTAGTGGTTCGGTTCCTTACTCTCCTGCAGAAGTCTCACCTCGAAGCCTCCTTCCCCTCGTTCACAAGTCTCAAAAGCCTCCTTGAGCACCTACAGCAGTATTTTTCCCCTCCTGCAAAAGTCTCAAAAGCTTCCTTGAGCACCTACAAGTCTCATTCAGTGGCCTACTCCTCCTCCAGAAGTCTCAAAAACCTGGCCTCTCGAGAGTGGGTTAGGCGCGCGACAGGTACGTGCTCGATGGCCCGCCTCACCGCACCTATTACAGTTGGTTGGGGCATCCCCCGTGGATTTTCCAGTGCCTGTTTTTTCTTTTGGAACCTTGGCCTCTTTTGACTCTACACTTACATGTGCAACTACATCCCTTCTCTTTTCTTTTGCTACATTTACATCTGCCAACGACGAGTGACTTCGTTGTGCCCACTCAATGGCTTTACTCACAACTTTATCAAGGGCATCGACAGGGCCTGTAAACTCTTGCTGGTCAAGTGTTGCTCTATACTGGGCAGGGAATACGTCGAGAAAGTTGTCCAAAGCATGGTACAAGGAACAGTCATAGTACCGAGGCTGCAGAGTTCCAATGCGTTTAGCTATACTAGTCAATCGCAGCCAGTATTCAACCAACCGTTCGCCAGGATTACGACGCGCATGTTTTAACGCATGAAATGTAGGTTGGAGAGTTTGTTCTGGGGACAGCAGCGTTGTGAGAATAGATTTAAACCGGTCCCAATCATCATTGACCCTGATAATAAGGTCCTCAATGCTGTCATGTACCCCACCTAGAGTGTACTCCCGGACCACATCAAAGCGACCGGCAATAGTCCACCTAGGTCCCGTAGTCTTACTCTCTATGTCCTGAAGCCATTTGCTAAGGTCTGTTTCTAAGATGACACCAGGATATTCAGGTAATGTGGCAGTTCTACTTGCAGCAAAGCTCTTTAACCCTTTAACGCGGTAGACAGCATCCTTAGCATTATCGGCAATAGCCTGCGATAGTTGGTCGGACAGGGTAGCGATCCCTGCTGCAGCTGCAGCATCAGCCATTTCGAACAGTACTTCGTCTGAGTCTGTGTCTGAATCAAAGTAATGAGCAAAGGAAATTTCGTCTGAACCACTGTAAGAACTAGAGTCGCTACTGAATTCCATACACGAGTGTAAGAACCTAGGTGTGGAACCGCTTAACTCAAAAGTTTAATTAAGCCTTAAATATCCCATTAAGCTGCCACCATTGTCGTGTCCTCCACTCTCTACTTACCCGAGGTATGTTTCGTACTCAGTCTCGCCAAGTACGGTGAATGGCCGCCACTAATGAGTATTGGTAGCGTGTGACAGTAGCAGCGGAGAGTGTGGAGACAAGCCCAGAAGGGACCTGTAACCTCGTAGGTTAGGGCAACAAGATATTAAATACCCCTTTCTGCCCCAGACTCCCTCCTTGACTTCCCAAAAATTAACAGTTCCACACTAAGGTTACAAAACACAGAAACAATTTTTACTTTAATTTTTAACAATCTGCTACAAAGTATTTACACTACTTCAGAACAAATTACACAGTTATAACATTAACTTATTATCCTGAGTCTCATCTCGACACAAGGGAAATTTCAATCACTTATTTACGACTTGACAGCAAGTAAGTACTTGACTTGATAGCCATATAAGGCTTCAGTGGTACCATCTGTCTGTCTGTCTGTCTGTCTGTCTGTCTCTCTCTCTCTCTCTCTCTCTCTCTCTTACACACACACACACACACACACACACACACACACACACACACACACACAAGATGCAACGGCATACATCAAAGGAAAGCCTGTATCTCAGTCGTATACGTATGCAAGATCATGATATTATTTTTCATACAACAATATACTCACCATCTTTAAATTGTAGAGTGCATGCAATCACAGCCCATATCTTGTCTTTACAAGATCCCTTCATGTACTCAGGATGAGTAATGTCATACAGCACTCTTTGTTGGCGGACAGCCTCTATAAGTTCCTCGGTGGACGACATCGTGAGTACTGTCAAAATGAATTGCTGTGCTGCACGTGTGCAGGAAACTGCGTTTCAAAGACTACGTGGCGCAGGCTGACACAGGTCTGCACCTAAGCTGTGCTGCCCTGTGTGCCCACGTGCGCGCTTACATTTAAAATAGTGAGATGCAGTTTTCTGCCCTGCTCTGTGCTGCGTTGCCTGTGTCACCTGCGTCTCAATGTGCGCCCAGCCTACGTCGTAGCGTTCTATATGCTGCTTTCAGGTACTTCTGGCGTTCGCGACCCATTCTCCTATCGTCCCTCGCTCCATATTCGTCTGCCCCACATTCGTCTTCTTCCCTACTCCTCCTTTCTCTGCCTTCCTCCTCTCCCCCTCTACTCCCACTTGACCCAGGCCTCGGTCTGAAGGGGCCGTGTGAGTAAGAGGTGGAGATGACGTCAGGAGCAGCGGTATCTGGGTGGGCGGCAAGTACATGATCGTTGCAAGCCCGACATACGGCCTAATAAAGTTTACGAGGGTAAGGTGACCCAAGGCTCCGGCCTTAGTACACCCCAGAGAGAGAGTTGCCCCAGTGCATCCCTCTCCTGCTGTTCTCCCCTACAGGAGCAACACCGCGCCGACAGTCTCTATATGTGGCGGGGAAGGAGCGGCCTTGTACGCCCTTCAGTTGCTTCTGGTCGGAAAGATCAGCTCCCAGCTACGGCCAGAGTAAAGAGCCCCTGCTATCGTACGTGTAGCTTTTCCCTACTACGGGAGCAACACCGCGCCAACGGTCTCTATACGTGGCGGGGAAGGAGCGGTCTTGTACGCCCTTCAGTTGCTCTCTGTAAGACGGGTAGGCATCCAGCTCCGGCCGTGGCACGTACCAGGGTAGAGAAGCCCCTGAAGGTAGCCTCAGTACGTACTGGAGAGAGTGTGGCCTCTGTGCCCCTCACTCCAGCTTGTCCCCTACTACGGGAGCAGCACCACGCCGACGTTCTCTATACTTGGCGAGGAAGGAGCGGCCTTGTACGCCCTTCAGTTGCTCCTTGTACGCCGGGTAAGCTCACGGCCACAGCCAACGTACGTACCAGGGTAAGGCGACCCAAGGCTCCGGCCTCAGGACGTACCAGAGAGGACACGAGTGACGTGAGTCCTTCTCCAGCCTCTTCCTCCCTGTGGGAGCCCTTCGTTACCACCCGGGAATATAGCCCCGGAGGTGACACTAGAGTGGTGGCAAGGCCCGATATCGGACCTACCTCCACGCCTGGGAGATCCTTGTTCCCGCCCGAGTCCCGAAGGAGAAGCTGCCGCAGCCCAGCCCTGTCGGCGCCTCTCCCCCTAGGTGCCCACAGTCCCAGGACACCCAGGCCAGACCCACCGGCTCCCGACGAAGGCGATCCCGGCTCCCTCACTCCACGGAGCCAGAGACGACAGGCCCGACTACTCAGGCTGTTCAGCCCCAGTCCCGAGGGCCACCTCTCAGGTCGAGGCCCCCAGACAGGAGGGCCTCCCTGCACCACACCGACGAGTGTGACCCGGGCAGTGACTCCCCTGCGGGTAATCCCTTGCCCTCTGCAGGCCGGGTCCCCCTAGGGCTCTACCCTCACGCCCTTGTCACGGAGTGAACATTACCCAGAAGATACAGGTAAATAGTGACTCCCCTTGTGTCGAGAACAAATCGGGGAAAAGAACAGTGAACAGTGACTAAGTGAAGAACAGTGCAGTTACCAATAGCCCAAAAGAACTCAGTGTCGGCAGGACAGAGAATGAACCTTAGAGTAATTATCCAAGTCCCCCAATAAAAGAACTTTCTGTGAACGCATAAGGCTAGGGTGCGCGGGCCGGTCAAAAGCCTGAGTGTTCTTTTTTTCTTTTTTATTTTTTTTTTTTTTTTTTTTGCCTATCGACCATTGAGGCCGGAGCCCCTGGTCATTAAGGCAAAATTATATATATGTATATACATTGACATATATATACATATATATACGAACATATATATACATACATACATACATACATACACACATCCATGCATATGAACACACACACTTTCATGCACACGTACAGACGTCGGAATAAGTTCGTTTCCTTTTCCGTGGACTAAGGTGTTTGTAACACTGCTCGATGGAGAGGTGTTCCCTCCTCCTCCATTCCTCATAGTCCCACACTCCACCAAACCCCCTCACTTTTCTCTCCGACCCCATAACCCCATCCGGTACCCTCCATACTCTCGCTCACAGCCAGCTAGAGGTTTCTGTAGTTCAAGCACCTCTAATTACGTGTAGTTCGAACAACTAATAAAGGAAGAGTACAGTATATATTATAAACCAAGTTAGGCAAAGGTGTACTACAAAGTGTGTGTGTGTGAAAGAGAGAGAGAGAGAGAGAGAGAGAGAGAGAGAGAGAGAGGAGGAAAGGGAGAGCGAGTGGAAACCTGAGGAATGAGAGGACAGTTACGGAGAAAATAAGAAGGGGAGAGGCAAGGAGAGAACAACGAGAGCTAAGAAAAGAGACAGGGTGTGAGAAGAAGAGACAGAGGTGAAATGAGATACAAGCAGTGTGAAAGGGAAAGAGAAAAGGGAGATGTGAATAGAAAGGCCGGGAGACAGGGAAGTAGAGACAAAAGGGGAGACAGCTGAGAGAAAATGGGAAAGGATCAAACATAGAAATAGGGATAACAAAAGGAGAAAGTGGGAAAGACAGCTGTGGAACGGAATGCTGAGAACGATAATGAGAAAAATTAGAAAAGGAGGCAAGTAACAGGAAGGAGGAAGAAAGTGTGTTATTCTGGCCAAGACACAGGCAAAGAAATAGGCAGGATAAGACGAAAGCATTGAGGCTGAGTAGAACGAATGTAACATTCAAGTAAAAAGGGAGGCAGAGAAACAAAGTGGAGAAATTTGCGGAAAGTAAAGATTAAGGGTGGGAGGAAAATAGGGTTATTTTTAGGGCAAGGAAGAGGAGGGGGATGTTAAG